>NW_018408783.1:1021589-1151251 GCF_002113885.1 Mizuhopecten yessoensis | reverse complement strand
CCCCTCCTACCCGACTTACCTGCACGCCCTCGCGGGCGGGGAGAACCACCGGTAGGAGTCGGCTGCCAGGCACGGCAAATTTCACACGGCTGCTCCAGAGAGCAAGACCGACAGCCAGGACAGTAAGGGTGGGGGTCGGAAGCCTCAAAAAAATGACCCCCAGGACAGCGCCTTTGAGAAGGAGGAGTCTCCATCTCAACGTAAACAAACCGTCAAAAACGCGAACACGTGGCCGGAGCCTGGTCGCAAAACGGCGCAAAATAAAGCAAAAAGCTTAATTAAAACAAAATAAAGTTAACTAGTTATAAAGGATACGTAAATGTATGGGTACAAACAACGCCTGTTGTAGTTGGAACCCGTAGACACCAAAACACGTCCGTAAACACGGCCGGCTGAAGGAATTATGAAGTGGGAAGCATGGCTTCGTGTCTTAAATCACGTGCGTGAATACTGCCGTCTGATTGGTGGGTTTCCCAGGGGTTCCCCATGGGGGGAAAAATTCTTTATTTACGTATGTAAAGAGCCAAGTAAGGTTGGAATATGCATTATAATGACTGTGGTAACGTATTTTGAAATAGAAATGGTTGGATGCACAGAGGGAGACCTACCTTAGTAGTTTCAAAAGAAAGCCAACTGTCATAGACAAAGGCTACAAAACAGGTTTATATTTAAAATAAAGGTGTTCTATATTAAAATAAAAGGGTGCTGTGTTTTAAGTTAGAGATAACTGTACACTATGTGTGAGAGAGAACAGATCTCGGCTCTAACGGGCCTCGAATCTATTCTCTCTCACACATATTGTACAGTTTTCGGCTTATCTCCATAACTTAGGTATTTTTTTCTGTTAGTCCCGAGGGTATGATTCTTCTGTCTACGAGTTTGCACGTATCAGGTCACCTGCATTCCCAGAAAAAAAATGATTGATTAATTATAGTAGACAATGGATTATAAATGCTCGTTATCAGGTGAGTGTGACGACCTCAAATTCTCTTTAATGGATATCGTAATTCTCACCGGTAGTTCTGGAGAAGCTAATGTAACGTTATCTCTACACTTCATAAACTTTGGATGTGAACATGTCACACGTATAAATGAAGAAAATAGAGATAACGATTATGTAATTGCAGTCATTATATTTTACTATCATTACATTAATATTTACTATTGATTTATATATGTATTGTTTTATCGTGAGAAATATCAAGTTATCCAAGTTGAACTTTGCATATTTATTAATTTGCTTGCCAAAGATAAATTCTCTTTTATTAAATCGAAGACCAAGATTTTTAGCAATAATAGTGATTCTTATATTTTCGATCAAACTAGATACCTTTTCACAATCCCATAATATATGTGTTATTGTTTCTGGATGAGTTTTACAAAATGTGCACATATTATTAACTAATTTACCAATTTGAAAAAAAATAAAAAAATTGTGGTTAGAATTCTATGATTTATTCTGAATTGTAACCATTGTAGTTTGGAACTGGTACAGGCATTGAAAGGATATTTGTATTTATTTTTCCACGTATCTTCATTAATATTGAAATTTTGATTCCATTTATTTTGGGCGATTGATTTAACTTCATTTTTGATTAATATGGTATAAATTGCATGGGCTCCTTTTTTACATCTTAGGATTATCTTGAGATTTATGGTTATACTAGGTAGTATAATATTTTTTTTCTGAATCGAAAGAGTAGTGTATTCTTATTAAAACACATGTTTCGTTGCGGTTTCCTATGAAACGTACTGTTGTACAAATACATTGTAAGGTCGATACGATGAATTAGTTTAACACAGTACATTAAAGGTACCTTGCTATGCAAAGTTTAATTTAGAGTCAGTTTATTGTGTATTGCAATTTTTACAACGTTTGTGATGTAAGGGTATTTTTCATTGGTTAATAACTATGTATAATTTGACGATAGACTAAGTGCGTGCATGCATTATTTCTTATAGCCTAGGGCTTTTCCAAAAACCTTCCCCGCAAATGTAAACTTGGGAGCGATAAGAATGGTTTCCGGAGCCCGACATTTAATGTTCTTTGTATTTGAAGAGTTGCATGCGGACAAGTAAAAACGTTTCTATTTTACCTCTATATCTGTCTTAAAATCCGTCAAGTTGTCAGTCAGAATGTTTCACCGAATTTTAAAAATGCTGATTACATGTGTTGACGAGCGATGTCGAAAGATTCGCCGATGATTTGATGAATGCATTGTTTATCGCCTGTCGACCAAATTGAGACTTTAAATGAAAAATCCTTCCGAAGTATATCAAGGTTAAATAGAGATAGGACAGCTTTCCCTGAGGTCAGAAATAGCAAGTAAGTAAGACGGTTGCTACGAAGCGTACTGTAGAAAACGGTATATCAGAAAGTCACTATAAAGCATTCACTTATAACAAGTAAGTGTAACACGGTATATCAGAAAGTCACTATAAAGCATTGTGTTATAACAAGTATGTTTAACACGGTATATCAAACGGTGACTTTGTAGTGTATTGGTATACATAGTATTCCAGAGGGTGTACACATTACGTTACAGGGGCGCTAAGTTTCGTGTTGTTTTACACGATTTTCAAAACTAGTATTAATGCAGGACATCATCAACGACTTCGGCCCGGTGTTATACCGGTGATATCAATCAGGCTGATCCCTCTGTGTTGCTGACTCGTCCGTGTATAGTGTATCCGGCCTTACACTAATTTGCTGCGTATAAGGTTACACACAGTGATCTTCACACGCGCCTCCCACTCGTTCGCGAACAGCCCGCTCTTATGGAGCCGTGGTCATGTGATTTGCCATCAGAAGTTGGAGTTGCGATACCTGAAGTCTTATCAATTTGATATTTAATGCGAAAAAGGCTGTTCGCCACTATCAGTCCCCAGTCTATGTGAAACTGCCTTCTATCTTCATTACTTAGGCCGAGTTCTAAGCTGCCAGTCTGTGGAGGAACCAGCGATGGCGTGGACTTGTTGAATTGCATACTATTCACAACATATTATTTGGGATTTATATATATTTCAAAATAGAATATTTCTGCAACACCAGAAATGATGGATCAGAACGTGACCGGAAACTACACTGTGACAACCGTTGTGAGTACCCTTTTATTAATTATTATCGTACTGCCTGATGTGCTACTTTCAGCATCAGCAAGGTAGCCATTTCTCATTGTAAATTTTCTGAAACAGTTGTTACTGTAAGTAAAGACGAGGTTACCGGACTCTTACAAAAGTTGTTTTAAAGTCAGGCACGTATTTATAGCAAACATCGAGACGAAATTCATAATTCGGACATGGAGGGTTATCCGTCTTACATTAGTGATATGCATACACTGCGCAGTAACTACTAGTATCTACCGTTTATTGTGGAACATTAACCACCAACTGGTATTCCAACGATTTACATTGATACGTTTTTAACGTTACGTAGATATTAATGTATATTGTGTGTGGTCGGTATGGTGTCTAGCAGTGATTACGTCTGTTTCGCGTCATGATTCAATAGATAGTATTTTGCATAATTTTTGCAATGTTTGGAATTCAAATAATCCTATTACCGTCAAAATGATGTAATCATAAAAGGCAATGAAACAAATAAACGGTATTTGTAGCGTTATCGTTGTCTCTGGATTATTGGTAAGTTATATGAGAGCTTATTCAACACTGTATACGTGTACGTCATAATGGAGATACACTTCAAACTGCCACATAATGAAGTCACTGGACCTTCAATAAGTCACATTACATAGACATAAATGTTATACCTTCATTTAGCCATCTTGTTAATACTCTGAACGTTTGGGCTACAGTAAATCACTATTACGCTTTTAAAATTTAAACTTTGGTGAGCCACGTAAGTCTAACATTAAACAGGAATAGGATTTTGGTCGGTCACTTTATTGTTGGCAACAATGACAATTCTGAAATTATAAGTCACATAAGCGATATTTTTCCAAACTAATATAAAAAATATATCACTTTAACTATATGCTTTAGTTGATATACAAAAGTACTTGTATAAGTAACATTAGCACTTTTCAATTCAAAAGTATTTTATTAACAATACATATATAATGCAAAATATAAGTTTTATGTATCAAAGTAGATGTTAGTACAGTATTGACAACAGGATCAGACACCAGGCTATGCCTATGCTATGCACTTTTATTCTTATCTATCAGTAACGCAGCCAAATAACCCTTTCCACGCATTGTTACACTAGAGAAAGTGTTTACATTTTTACTTTCAAGTAAGCCACACTCTACACTGCATACTCCGAAAAGAATCCTCTGCGGTTTAATGTTCGCTTTTTTCGCCCTGTGTAATGAGAGCGAATACTAGGAAACAATATAATAAACATAGGAATTAAATATAAAGGGCGAAATCAACACCGGGCGAACATTGATTTCATGGGCAAAGGACAAACGTTTGATTGAGGAAACAAGATCCTGGTATACAGTATAAGTTGGCAATATGCTTTACACTGGCATACATAATGATCTGTAAATCCAAAATGTTAGTATTATATTTTACACTGGCCCGTCAGTAGGTCACATTAGCACTGCTCGTTACACTGGCCTGTCAGTAGGTCACATTAGCACTGCTCGTTACACTGGCCCGTCAGTAGGTCACATTAGCACTGCTCGTTACACTGGCCCGTCAGTAGGTCACATTAGCACTGCTCGTTACACTGGCCCGTCAGTAGGTCACATTAGCACTGTTTGTTACACTGTATTATCAGTTCATTGCATTTACGGTATTCTTTACGTTTACAATCACGTTGTTCAAATTAGCGCATTTACTACACAGTGCAAATTACCGCTATTCCTTACGCTGGCATACATTGTATCAGTGAAACACATTAGCGCATTTACTACACAGGGCAAATTACCGCTATTCCTTACGCTGGCATACATTGTATCAGTAAAACACATTAGCGCATTTACTACACAGGGCAAAGTACCGCTATTCCTTACACTGGCATACATTGTATCAGTGAAACACATTAGCGCATTTACTACACAGGGCAAATTACCGCTATTCCTTACGCTGGCATACATTGTATCAGTAAAACACATTAGCGCAGTTACTACACAGGGCAAAGTACCGCTTTTCCTTACGCTGGCATACATTGTATCAGTAAAACACATTAGCGCTATTCTTTATAGTAGCCTACCAGTTAAACAAATTCACGCAATCATCTAAACTTGTCTATCAGTAATAAACAGTAACGATATAATCTACACTGACATATCAGTATATAATATACATTTGCAGTATTCTTTATACTGACACATTAGAGCTATTCTTTATACTGACACATTAGAGCTATTCTTTATACTGACACATTAGAGCTATTCTTTATACTGACACATTAGAGCTATTCTTTATACTGACACATTAGAGCTATTCTCAACGCTGGTATATCAGTCAGGCACAGTTATGCGATTCTCTACATTGGCATTTCAGTAAGTCACATTAATGTTAATCTCTGAAGGACCTACCAGTAAGACACCGTAGCACTATTCTTTACACAGGTATATCCGCAAGAAATATGAGCGCTTTTCTTTAAACTTGTCTGTCAGTAAGACACGTACGCGCTATTATTTCCACTTATCTGATAGTTAGTCACACTTACGCTATTATTTACACTTGTCTGTCAGTAAGACACATAAGTGCTATTTTTTACACTGGCATACCAGTTAGACACATTAGCGCAAATCTCTGAAGGACCTACCAGTAAGACACATTAGCGCTATTCTTTACACAGGCATATCCGTAACAAATGTGTGCGTTTTTCTTGTAACTTGTCTGTCAGTAAGACACGTACGCGCTATTATTTCCACTTGTCTGATAGTTAGATACCCTAACGCTATTCCTTACACTTGTCTGATAGTTAGACACACTGACGCTATTCTTTATACACTGTCTGTCAGTAAGACGCATTAGCTCTATTCTTTACGCTTTTCTATCAGTAAGAACACATTAGCTCTACTCGTTAAACTATAGGTTTATCATGAAGAGTAATCACAGTATTGTTAGACACATTCTATGCTGCGCAGTAAGACAGATTATCGATAGCACACCGCTCTACAGAGACTGAATCCCAACACTATTTTCCACAGTATTGTCTAGAGGCGTTCTTAGAGTACCGTTATGTCCAAAATAACCGTGAAACGGCGCCATGTACTTGACATACAGTAAGAATTGTGATATTAAAATTTAGTTGGTGCGTTTTTCAATCGCAGTTCATTCGTGGCTTTAAATAGAATCGTGGTTGAGATGAGTACGGACCTTTAGCATCACTGACGCTCGAGGAGTTTTTCTAAATAACGTCGCTAAATAATAGTCATATTGTGTAGTAATTGCAACCCGAAAAAGCAATTTTATATTAGTTTTGTTCTCTTTACATTCAAAATTGATGTCTGATTTCCGCCCGAAGGTATCAAATTTATCGAATTGAGGAACAAAACTTTTAATGATTCTCGTTATCATGAGATATAATTTGATGGATTGTACGCTGTGAGCAGTTACGTTTGAAGGGGGAACATACAGGGGCTGAACGTGGGATATTTTAAGTTTATGTCTTGGAGAAGCATTTGAGGTTGATTCAGACATTTTAGAAAGCGTTTGGCTGGATTGTTCAAGTGTTCACAATATGCTCTAAGTGTATTAACTCACTAGTGGTAATTAAAGAGAATATGAATACAGGTACAACATATGGTGTAAACACTAATGGCAATTGCTCGTTTCGGGTTATTTGTATTGTCACCTAACATAAAAAGGCTTCCGATACAGTTGTATAGGATTTTAAGACTTTTAAACTATCGAAACTCTCATATATATATGCAGAAATATTACCTGCAATTTAAATGGCGAATCTACATATATTTGTGAAATGGTGTTGTTATCATCGTAATTCAAATTAGCGCTTGTCGTTACACAGGTCTGTCAGTAAGTCACATTAGCGCTGGTCGTTACACATGTCTGTCAGTAAGTCACATTAGCGCTAGTCGTTTCACAGGTCTGTCAGTAAGACACATTAGTGCTAGTCGTTACACAGGTCTGTCAGTAAGTCACATTAGCGCTAGTCGCTACACAGGTCTGTCAGTAAGTCACATTAGCGCTAGTCGTTTCACAGGTCTGTCAGTAAGACACATTAGTGCTAGTCGTTACACAGGTCTGTCAGTAAGTCACATTAGCGCTAGTCGTTACACAGGTCTGTCAGTTAGTCACATTAGCGCTAGTCGTTACACAGGTGTGTCAGTAAGACACATTAGCGCTAGTCGTTACACAGGTCTGCCAGTAAATCACATTAGCGCTAGTCGTTACGCAGGTCTGTCAGTTAGTCACATTAGCGCTAGTCGTTCCACAGGTCTGTCAGTAAGTCACATTAGCGCTCGTCGTTAAACAGGTCTGTCAGTAAGTCCCATTAGCGCTAGTCGTTACACATGTCTGTCAGAAAGTCACATTAGCGCTAGTCGTTACCCAGGTCTGTCAGTAAGTCACATTAGCGCTAGTCGTTCCACAGGTCTGTCAGTAAGTCACATTAGCGCTAGTCGTTACACAGGTCTGTCAGTAAGTCACATTAGCGCTTTTAAAATATGAAATAGAACAATAAAATCAGAACGTGCAAAGTGCTCCCTTTACCACATAGGGGTAAACAAATATGTCATTGTGAATCCTTCATCATTATTCATGAATGTAACTGTAGTGACCAGTCTCAGGCTTACATTAGTAATTGTTATCGTCCGTTAGACAGACAGTTGTTAATGTTAAATCATTGTTTTATTTCTGAAAACAAAACTGTTGCTCTCCCGACGTCATGGTCATTTACAGGTCTACGTGAAACCGAGAAGGGCGGTGCTCGGGCATTATCGAGTAAATGTATGGGTAATGGTACATAGCATAACAAAAACAACAACACTATTGTAACGTACTACAGTATGTCTAACGCCGCAAGTGTCCGTGTAGGACCCCCACACAGCTGATGATCAAGGTGGTATCTCGTAGGAAACGAGGAAAAACGCTAGATAGCAGGTGTGTATCTGTCACCACTGCCAGGGGGTATTACATCGCATGTCACGACCTTGATATCAATACACGATCAATTCATCTCTATTCTATAACCGACAAAGACCCTTTGGCAAAACGATATGTATACTATCGACATATATGTATAATATATGTCAGTAAGATATAAGGATAAAGACTTGGGAAATATGCGTAACGCGCATGATTGCTCATTTAGATTGCTCGGTCATGATTGCCCTCGTGACGAGATTAAACATTCCATGGACTTTTTGGCCAGGATATGTTGGGTGCGGTAATTTAATCCCATCAAATGTTCATACACGCAGCTCCATCAACAAATTATTTTTCTTTTCTCTTCATAAAATGTATATATATGTCTTTTCAATATCAAAATAAAAGGTTAGAATTTTAACCAATAGATTCAATTATAATAAAATGAGTATAAGTAGTTGTTTCCCCTAATTTGTTTATTATAATTTGATAATACCAACTTGTTTATATGTGTTTGTATGTGTTCTAATGTCTATGTCTATGCTTGTACCACTGTCTGTTACTATGTTTGGAAAGGGCCTAAATTGGCTATGCCTGCTGCCCAATCCATTTGTCCTTTGACAATAAAATTTATTGAAATTGAAATTAAACATTCCAGCCTCGTCACGCAACCATCCACTGCCCCTTTCACTACAGCATCAACACGACAGAGTTACAAAAAAAGACACTACAGAAGGTATTCACGATTGTCCAGAGGAAACCGTAATAAAATATTTAACAATATCATACTAGTGTTACCCTTAACGAATGTAATCCTCGCCTGCTATTTTGCGTACGTGTTCCCTTTATTTCATATAAGCACGGTTACATCATTTGCCGGATAAGAACTACGCTATTGATACAGGAATGATAAAAGAAAAGTGGGAAAACTGAATAAATTAAAAAAAAGATATTTCGGGAATAGGCTTTGTTCGTCTGAACAGTTGTATAGACCCATTCAAACTGGTAGATTTACATTGCTGATCAGCATCACTTATAGATTTAGTTGTCAAAACCACATGTCTTCAAGGTTATTTAGTGGATAGAGCCGCGAGAAGAGGGCGACAAACCAATAAATGTATATTTAAAAAGTGAGAATGAAACTGAATATTGTTTTTTTTTTTAATAAAAGACCAAAGGGCTTCTCTGCCAAAGCCATCGCTTACTGTATTTATCTAAAATAGTAAAAATGTATTTCATTCCACCCACATCCCTTTAAAAAGTACCTTCGTTTTCATATGTATTGGATACGAACAGTGACACCATCCCATTTCATCAAACCGAGCTGATATCCGGAGTTCGTGAGTAAATCTATATTTGTGCGTATCAAGTGTTCGGTACATTATACTGACAAACAAATGACACATTTATCGACATCACTCATACAATTGTATATAAACGTACACAAAGATTCCTCAAAGCCTGATGATACATTTATCTCCTTTACTACCTCTACGTCTTTATAAGCTTCGCGTACGTAGGCCTTGGATAGTAGTCAGCTATCAAAATACCAATCTAACGGAGAATCTAACGAACTTATCAAATGAGAAGAAAACACTCGATCCATCATTAGCTCTATAAAGCTCCCGAGATCGCGCGTACAGATGTCGGAGGTAGACTGATGAAGTAGTCAGCCGTATTTGACCGAAGGTCGGTGTGATGTATTTAGACGTTAATTACTTCTTAAATTCAGTTAGGTCTCCTGACCATTTGTACATAATGGCGTCATATTTGCGTTAATACACCAGATAATACAGATTTTCGAAATCCAGAGGCTTTGATGACTTCTCGAGGATACAAAATATTATCCTTAGAATTGAAAACTCCAAGTTCGCTCTACAGAAACACCTTAATACCATCTCATGATCTTCTAGGTGGTGCCTAGATTCATATCGTCGTACCTTTTGTTATGTGGTCGGAGTCAATGATGTGTTTCCTTTTGTTGTCGGGGTTCGTTGTGTGTTACCCTGTGCTGCCTTGGTTCGTTGTGTGTTTCCCTGTGTTGTCTGGGTTCGTTGTGTGTGTTCCCTGTGTTGTCGGGGTTCGTTGTGTGTTCCCCGTGTTGTCGGGGTGCGTTGTGTGTGTTCCCTGTGTTGGCGGGGTTCGTTGTGTGTTTCCCTGTGTTGTCGGGGGACGTTGTGTGTGTTTCCTGTGTTGTCGGGGTTCGTTGTGTGTGTTCTCTGTGTTGTCGGGGTTCGTTATGTGTGTTCCCTGGGTTGTCGGGGTTCGTTGTGTGTTTCCCTGTGTTGTCTGGGTTTGTTGTGTGTGTTCCCTGTGTTGTCGGGGTTCGTTGGGGGTTTCCCTGTGTTGTCGGGGTACGTTGTGTGTGTTCCCTGTGTTGTCGGGGTTCGTTGTTTGTTTCCATGTGTTGTCAATATTTATGGTGTATTTACTTCTGTTGTCGGAGTTCAAGGTGTGTGTCGTTTCGTTTTTCGTTTATTTTTTTTTGTATTTTTGTCCGAGTTCATGATGTCAATACGTCTGTTGTCTTTTATTTTGAATCATAATATTTTTGCCTGTGATGTTGAGATGCTTTGTTTCCGTCTTTTCATTCTATCGAATATGAATAGGAATATCGTCTTTGTATGCTGACAATTCTCATGTTTTCTTCTTAACCTTATTGCACTCACCTATACTTTGATATAGTTTCTTCAGACAGTTATATTCTGCGAGTTGTAAATATGAAGACGTAATGGATTCCAGGCAATAATAACCGCCGTGATATGGTGACGAATTTGAAATGTCCTACCTAGCTAAATGGCAAACGTTTTTGTTGTAACTGATGTACAAGATTTGTGATTACTCGATTGCAGGAAGACAACCTATTCGCCAGTACAGCAACGGTTTTAATGTAAACAACAAATATACAACCGGCATCATGTTATGACTTTACGTAAAGCGTTAAATCAGATTATGAAATGATGTTATCATGTTATGTTTTATGGTTATTAAATGAGTTATCAGGTTATAATTACGAAACATACTTCCAAGTAACGTTATATGATATGTTTCCAGACTACGTAAACGACCTTACGCTATAACATCCATGCCCTGTTGGTACGTGTTATTTGATGACGTAGAATTTGTATAGGTTACGTTATACATGTACAGTTATCTTTTGTGGTTATCAAATACGGTATATATTTTGACAGAATACGTTTTCAAGTTATGTTAGGAGGACACAAAACGTTAATAGATTACATAATTGGTTTTCAACTTACATAATACGTTATCATGTTACATAGTGCTTTATCGGTTTACGTACTTTGCAATATGTTATAACAGGCATGTCACTTCGACGTTATCCACGGTCGTTCTCGTGCGGTTGTAACAATCAATATTATGGGAGAAAATGGCAAGACTAGTGAATGGAAATGTTAATGTAAATGTAAAATCTTGTTTGATGAGCTGTGGAGAACTGCGCATGCTGACGTTTTATTACGTTTGTCAAATGCATAAAGACGTGCACATAATTTGCACAACCAATGACGGGTGAAATAGTGTTAATCTATATTTACATTTGCTTCGAACAGTTTTTAGATAAACCTACATGTACCAGTTAAATATATTGTTATCATCCAATAACTAAAATACTAAGAACCATAACACGTGAATATTTTCTAATAGGATATTGTTTAATTATTTCCGTCAAACTATTTAAGTAATCGGGTACCAATCACAACGTACATGTAACGCCAACTCCATTTGACGTAAGTCACGCCGACAGCTTATTCTCAAGTCAAGCCGAAAGGCAATTCTGCCTATTTGTTTCAAATCATGTTGACCTATTGCGATAAGTCAAGTCGTCCATCTTGAAACAGGGAATTGTCTCAGCAGTGTTAACATTGCTCTTTTCGTGAAAAATCCATCTATTAATTTAATATTGCTGCGATAAATTTAAGCTTCCTCATTACTTCATTACCCGGATTCAAAGACTGACAGTAACACAGAGTTCATCGCCCTGTTCGCTTTACTGACAAACATCCCAAAGAAGTATAAGTAACAGCCAATTAAAATTGTAACACATTCACGTTATAACCACGATTGACTGCACATATATTCACATTAAAAGTGGTATTTCAACGTATTAACGAATACTTCTGGATTGTTAAAGGAATAAGAGCATAATGCAACTGTTTCAACGTTTCACTGGGTCAAGATATCACCGACCGTCCTCTTTTTCGCTAACCCTTCAACGTCTGGACTACCTTTTCCTGACGAAAACGCAACAACAATCCTGCGCGAATCCCACGCCGTGTACAGTACGTTACGTAAGTCATTATGCCTTTTTGACGCACGTGTGTAAGTCAAACCAACTTATTTCATGTATGTGCTGACTGGTCTTTTTTAAACATGACGTAACACTTGATGCTATTGCCTAAATACAAATGTACGCGGTCCATCTACTGGACATCTAAATGATATGTTTACAGCTCACCGGGTTCAGCACCAGACTCTTGAATTATAGTGTATCAAACAGGTACCCGTTAGACAGAAGATGCGTTGAACATTACATCATTCAATGGCGTTAGTTGTTTTGTTTGTTTCAGATCTGTTTGGCATCGATGTTTGTAAAATGTCGATGTTCTGTGTATATACAACCCATTATATGTATTTATCTACAGACTTACGTCTGTAAAAGCGGCGATTTTATTGGATGAAACTGACACATGTCAAAGTACGATCTTCTATAAGGCAATTGATAAGTAACAATATAACATTTATTAAAAGGTTTTTCTTACGATTATATGTTTACAGAAATCTGTCTTGAAAATGCACAGAAAAAGAACATCCTCTTCATTTAATAATATATATATAGGACTCAATTATTCTAAGAAAAAGTATCTGAAATAATCCATATTTATATAGAAATAACCATACTTAAGATACGTTATATGCTTTTAAGGCACAGCTGGCGAGCTGTCTGCATAATCTTGAAAATCTAAATGTTACATGTCCAAACACAAGTAATCGCCAAGTCTGCCTCATACACATAAAAACACTCGGACGTCAGAGAAACCACTATCTTCATTAACATGTCAAAGTCTGTCAGATACTGATGTTTACGAGTGAAAAAGGTATGCATATTGGACAGTCTAAACGCGTATTATAAACACATACCCGATATGGAGCCGCACACCATACGTACACTGTAAGTAGTTTGTCGTTTGATTGATGATAATTTCATAGAAGGAAATATAAGACTGTCTGATAAAGCGTACAAAAGAACGTCATGCATATTCATAAGTCTCGATGTCTGAGGATTTGGTACACTTCCATTTCTTATAACACATCATTCATATCAGATGTAATAAAGCAAAATTATTGCTTTTGTATCGCTAACCTTGCTTCCATTGCTTTTTGGTTTCCACCAGTAATTAGAAATAAATCATTGTGTTGGAATTTGTCATGCATATAGAATAACCTATACTATCCTATAATATACATCGAATAGCGTAGACAAGCAAACAAAACAAGCAACAGTTTAATGATGGCACTAATGCCACAATGGTTTGCTTAAGTGGTTGCTTGGCTATCGCAAAACAAGTGATTTCAGTTTATGTCAGTCTGTACTATTCTACGCGTACTTCCAAAGGCACGGACTCCTGTAAGACACTGAGCCATGCATTGGTGACACTTAGACTAGTTATGATATTCTGTCTTGGCACGGACTCCTGTAAGACACTGAGCTATGCATTGGTGACACTTAGACTAGTTATGATATTCTGGAATACGTTACTGTGTGGAAGTACTAAACTAATGTTGAAGCCTCATCAGAAAATTCTAAAAACATTTGCATGTACGCATTTGAAGTACATGTACTCTAATACTTTATAATTAGACCTCCTCTCAGATTACAGTCTAGCACCCTACTGGACATATTCAACGTGACAATCACAGAAACACATGGGTTCAAATAAATCAGTAGGAAAATCATTTGAATAGCATAATAACACCACACAGTTAAAAAAAACATTTTTCGAAACCATATTTAAGTTTACACTCTCAAATAACTGAAGAAGACTCCATTTTTTTCAGAATTCCATTTTAACGACTTGTATAGATTTTGTTACATCTTATGAAAAAGCATAGAAGAATTTGTCTCCTTTTATTAAATGGGGCGCTATAAAATTGTCATATCATATTGTAGATGCAAATATATCATATTGACAGGAAGTACATACATTGAAACTGTTCTGTTTGAAGACATTTTAGTTCAGGATGTTTTCCTCTCTTAAGAAAGACGCGCTATAATCACTAGTGACTCTTCATTTTATTAACATAAGGTTTTGCGTTGATCAATACAAATCTGAAAACAAATGTCAGCTACAAATGGTGCAACATGCTTATAACCTAACATTTTGTTCTTCCTCATTAATACCGCTCTGTGTCACTGCTAACGTAGACCTGTAGTCGGCCCTGCACATCCACGTTGATTTGCTTCAGGTTCTGTCCGTGTCACGTACACTTACTCTGGTTAAGTAAAAAAGAAATGTCTTTTAAACGAATCCACGTGCATTACACGACACAGCCTGTATCGTTACTTGGTACGAGGCAACATTGAAAATGTCTATCAACGTACGTTTTAATAGTTTGATCTTACCTGACCCTAAGAAATATCGTAAGCCATTGCGATTAAATATGTGAACACCGATGTATAGGAATGAATGACCTCTGTATGTGGAAACGTGGTGGTTTTGTCTCCAACATAAATTACACTAGACAATAACTAACCTTATAAAACAGTGCTTTAACCTAAAAACAAACCTTTAATATAATGAGTTTTGAAATCAAATAGGGGTTATTCTTGAATTCATGGAGGTAGGACACGACACGATGTCGAACTAATAATAGGATTATGCACTGGTGTGGAGTATTACAAGTGCCACGCAGATCATCACTTGGAAATACGATTTCGGAAAAGCATATATTGTAAATGCCATATTTGATAGAGGTGTTACTTGTAATATGTCAGTATAGACGAGGAAGAGTTATACTGTACATTTTCTATTACAAAAATACAATAACTTAACTGGGGATGCATACAGCCATTCCAGATTGATTATATCTAAACTCCGAACGGTAAATCTTTGCAACATTTCTTTAAAGTTCGGGATGCTACCGTGTTAGTTTTGTCTGACATTTTATCTTCAAATTGTTGAAGTTGGTCAGTACCATTAAGAAGTAGAAGTAGAAGTAGTATACGTGACAAAAGCCGTTCCCCCTAAGGAACAACAGTTGACCTGACCCAATGTGTATACATTGTTTAGTTTGGACCAACTGCCTTGTGTACTTAGGGTTGAGCTTAATTTTACTAGTTTCTTTCAGTATTGACATAGTCAGTCGTGCAGACATGACAGAGGGACAGATTATCGGTGAATTGAAATAATCTCTCCCTCTGTCAAGTCGGCGCGACTGACTATGTCAATATTGAAAGAAACTAGTAAAATTAGCCTCAACCCTAAGTACACAATACAGTTGGTCCAAACTTAACAATGTATACAAGTTCAAGTTCAAGTTCAATTTGTTTATTTAAGTGTCACATATCACAATTACATTTATGTTCATTAATACATATAAAATACTTGTACAACATATAAATCAATTCCATTGGTACATATAAAATACTTGCAGTTGGCTGTTTCCTTGAACTTAAAATAGTTTGTTTAACATAAAAAAAAACATAAAAAATACACATTGGGTCAGGTCAACAGTTGTTCCCTAGGGGAAACGGCTTTTGTCACGAAATGGTTGTAAATACATTACACTTGCTTGATCGTAGTTCAACATTTTATCATAATTACAATTACAAGTGATATGGAATTTGAATACTTAAAATCATTTCAGAAAATATGAAATCAATAAAGATTCGATACATGTTATTTATACATTTTTACAAATTCTTTTTTTTTTCTTTTCTTTTCTTTTTCTTTTCTTTTTCCTTCATGTGTTGTTGTTTGTATTCTGCATTGAAATCAGCCAAAAACATCAGGATTTTTTTCATATTCGTCCGATGCATTAGTACATTGTGCATACAGTAGTAGTAATTGTGTTAAACCTCGCTCTACAGATCTACCTGTAGATATACCTGACAAGATCTGTTGACCATCCCAGCACAGGGGTCAATTGTATGTTGATGTGTGCTGTGACCCATATCAGTATAGCATATGTGTATATCTAAAAAATTTAACACATCCCTGTCATCCGAGTTTAAAAGACTGAATTTCCCTGTGTATTGACGTTATGTTATATTTTGTCCCTGTGTATTGACATCATGGTGATTTTGCACCTGTGTATTGACGTTATGTTATATTTTGTCCTTTGTGTATTGACGTTATGTTATATTTTGTCCCTGTAAATTGACGTTATGTTATATTTTGTCCCTGTGTATTGATCTTATGATATATTTTGTCCATTTGTAATGACGTTATGGTATGTTTTGTCTCTGTGTATTGACGTTATGGTATATTTTGTCACTGTGTTTTGCCGTTATGATATATTTTGTCCCTTAGTATAACGTTATTGTATGTGTTGTCTCTGTGTATTGACGTTATGTTATATTTTGTCCCTGTGTATTGATGTTGTGGTATATTTTGTCCCTGTGTATGGACGTTATGTTATATTTTGTCCCTGTGTATTGACGTTATGGTATATTTTGTCCCTGTGTATTGACGTTATGGTATATTTTGTTACTGTGTATTTATATTATGGTATATTTTGTCCCTGTGTATTGATGTTATTGTATATTTTGTCTCTGTGTATTGACGTTATGGTATATTATGTTAATATGTATTGGTGCTGTGGTATATTTTGTCCTCATCTCTTGATGACATGGTGTTTGTCTGTCCAAATGTGCCTGGACACTTTGGTATACTTTGCCCATGGTTAATGACGTTCGGTAGTTTTACTTTGGCTATACGCATTGACTCTGTGTAAATTTTAGGATACCTATACGTTATTGTTCATATTTTACCCTTACCTATTGAAAAAAAAACCACTAAAAAATCATCCTCATTTAAGGACGACTTAATTGACTTTTGAACAAATTTATTGACATTACGATTAACTAACAGGAACACGCGGTATAATATCAATAGATTAAAAACAGTTATAATTTTCTTTCTTTGAAGAAAATAACGCCAATCTTGGCTTTTGATGTTAAAAGGGGCATCCACGAAGAAATGTACGCTGCTGTATCTTAATACTGCTGAGTGTGTAATTAACACGAAGGCTATATATCAATGCATAATTGCAACTTGAAATGTCCAGTGGGCGCTCTCAGGTCTAAAACGATTGATCTTATACATCAACAATTTAACCAATCTACAAAGTAAACTTACCTAATTTGTCATTTTAATTAATTTCTAATCAAATCACTAGATTAAAACAGTTAGACGTATGTACTTCTATGTAGGGTCATTCTATTGTATTTTATAATTACAAAATTATACATGTAAATAACGTGTCTGTGTGCAAATACCATCCATGATGTTTCTTTTGGGAAACGTGTGCTTTTGTCAGATAAAGATTGGTAATGACATCTTCTGTGACGTATTCGTGAGGGGCATGTTCAAGTACATGTATAAACAAGCGTATATACAGGTGTATCAACTTATATTGTATGTGTCAGGTATATACAGGTGTATCAACTTATATTGTATGTGTGAGGTATATACAGGTGTATCAACTAATATTGTATGTGTTAGGTATATACAGGCGTATCAACTTATACACTGTGTATCAGGTATATACAGGTGTATCATCTTATATTGTATGTGTCAGGTATATACAGGTGTATCAACTAATATTGTATGTGTTAGGTATATACAGGTGTATCAACTTATACACTGTGTATCAGGTATATACAGGTGTATTAACTTATATTGTATATGTCAGGTCTATACAGGTGTATCAACTTATATTGTATGTGTGAGGTATATACAGGTGTATCAACTTATACACTGTGTATCAGGTATATACAGGTGTATCATCTTATAGTGTATGTGTCAGGTATATACAGGTGTATCAACTAATATTGTATGTGTGAGGTATATACAGGTGTATCAACTTATACACTGTGTATCAGGTATATACAGGTGTATCAACTTATATTTTATGTATCGGGTATATACAGGTTTATCAACCTTCTTCTCCTAGATGTAAAGAGTTGTAACAATACTTTGTGTGTATCAGGTATTCATCACATTCTGGTTTTCGTTTAACAAAAGTCCATCAATCCTAAGGACTAACTTAAACTACATGTCAATGTCCTAACGATCAATGAATCAAAGATCAATGTCCTAACGATCAATGTACATGTATCAAAGATCAATGTCCTAACGATCAATGTATCAAAGATCAATGTCCTAACGATCAATGTATCAAAGATCTATGTTCTAACGATCAATGAATCAAAGATCAATGTCCTAACGATCAATGTACATGTATCAAAGATCAATGTCCTAACGATCAATGTATCAAAGATCAATGTCCTAACGATCAATGAATCAAATATCAATGTTCTAACAATCAATGAATCAAATATCAATGTCCTAACGATCAATGTACATGTATCAAAGATCAATGTCCTAACGATCAATGTATCAAAGATCAATGTCCTAACGATCAATGTATCAAAGATCAATGTCCTAACGATCAATGTATCAAAGATCAATGTCCTAACGATCAATGTATCAAAGATCAATGTCCTAACGATCAATGTATCAAAGATCAATGTCCTAACGATCAATGTATCAAAGATCAATGTCCTAACGATCAATGTATCAAAGATCAATGTCCTAACGATCAATGTATCAAAGATCAATGTCCTAACGATCAATGTATCAAAGATCAATGTCCTAACGATCAATGTATCAAAGATCAATGTCCTAACGATCAATGTATCAAAGATCAATGTCCTAACGATCAATGTATCAAAGATCAATGTCCTAACGATCAATGTATCAAAGATCAATGTCCTAACGATCAATGTATCAAAGATCAATGTCCTAACGATCAATGTATCAAAGATCAATGTCCTAACGATCAATGTATCAAAGATCAATGTCCTAACGATCAATGTATCAAAGATCAATGTCCTAACGATCAATGTATCAAAGATCAATGTCCTAACGATCAATGTATCAAAGATCAATGTCCTAACGATCAATGTATCAAAGATCAATGTCCTAACGATCAATGTATCAAAGATCAATGTCCTAACGATCAATGTATCAAAGATCAATGTCCTAACGATCAATGAATTAAAGAGCAATGTCTTAATGTTCAATGTCTTAAAAGCAATCTCAAATGGAAGGTATTTGCTTAAAAAATCAATGAGAAAAAACTTAATCAACATTACCGAAGTTCGAACTCAAAGTGGGGCAAAATATGAGTAATAAAATGGAGATCCTTGAAAAACAACAAGAAAATACTCAAGGGGTTTTCAAATTGTAAGTATCTTCTACTAAATTGTAAGTATCTTCTACTAAATTGTAAGTATCGTCTACTAAATTGTAAGTATCGTCTACTAAATTGTAAGTATCTTCTACTAAATTGTAAGTATCTTCTACTAAATTCACGACACTTAAATATATGCCACACTAATAAACATCATTTCGCATCAGGAAATAAAACATTCCCCCAAACGATCTTAAGTGATACCATAACACTTCATAGGATCTTCATTAGCCGACATCTCTCGACACTTTGTGTTGTAAGTTTGTCTGTCACCAGCTGACATATACCACCAAGATCTTTATATTAGAAAAATATCCCTTGAATAACGAATATACTGAGACATTTAAACAGCGATCGGAATATCGAAATTGTCACGCTTATTGTAAAGCTTAGAAATAAGTTGCCCTTAGTGGTCATTTAAAAAATGACCATAACGTCTTTCGATTTCGAGGCTAGAAGGATAACCCAGAGCGGTGGGATGTGGAACATTTTTACAGTGTTGTGCGACTGTTTCACTTCCGATTTATTTTATGCAAACAACTTTTTTTATGTTTTTTTTTCTGGCAAAATACAACCAAAGATGACATTTTCCCTATTTTTACAGTTAATATATATTAAAAAACCTTTGCCGGTTAATCTGAAATGCAAGTTGCGAAAAAGCGGTTTTTGTTCAATTTTTTCTTAAAATAGTTTGAATACAGCCAAGAAAGCCTACATCAAAGCGTCATATTTCTTCTGTGAAAAAGGACAAAGGTCAAGTATGCAAATTAGATACAGAAACAAAATTTTATAAATAAGTCACCAATCAGTATTACTATTGTGACTTTCTTTTAAGATGTTTCATGTTTAGAAAGGTAACAAAAATCAAATTATTTGACTTGGAAATGCTTTGAAGCAATATTTGAAGTTCAAAATATTTTGCAATACAATAATTACAAAATACTATAGAAATCTTTCGGTACTTCTGTATTGGGCGAAGCATGTTTTGCTGTACGTTTAATTTCTCCTACTCACTTTAAAAGGGCATTCTATAGAAGAAGATATTTCACTTCAAAACTGGTTGAATTTGTAATTTCAAACTAATGCTTGACGCGAATGATGGCAAAGAAAAGATTTCTACCAATGTTGGTTTTGGGTGACTTTTATTGGTTTTGATATAAACATTATTGTTAAAATTCGTTGCAATTCGTTTAATGTTTATGTAGTTTCCTGGTGGAATGACTAAATGGGAAATTGTTTACAAATAAACTTATTTTTATATTTTTTTTATATAGTACTGATACTATACCGTTTGGAAATTAAGATATTTGTAAATAATTTGAAAGACTACATGCTGAAATACAAACACCAAAATGTACGCCAGATACGTACCGTATATAAGGGCTCAATTTCAATACTGAGGGTTTCTGTATCTGTTTGCCATAATACTCACGGGATAGGGAGGAAGGGATAATTTTTTGTTGTTGTAGTTTCTTTCTGTTATTCACCGTTGTATTGCATGTGCTAAATCAAACAACATAAGTTCGTGTTAGTCAGGACAGCTCAAACAACGTCACTACGTGTTAGTCAGGACAGCTCAAACAACGTAACTAGGTGTTAGTCAGGACAGCTCAAACAACGTAACAACGTGTTAGTCAGGGCAGCTCAAACAACGTAACAACGTGTTAGTCAGGGCAGCTCAAACAACTTATCAACGTGTTAGTCAGGACATCTCAAACACCGTAACAACGTGTTAGTCAGGACATCTCAAACAACGTAACATCGTGTTAGTCAGGACAGCTCAAACAACGTAACAACGTATTAGTCAGAACAGCTCAAACAACGTAACAACGTGTTAGTCAGGACAGCTCAAACAACGTTTCAACGTGTTAGTCAGGACAGCTCAAACAACGTAACAACGTGTTAGTCAGGACAGCTCAAACAACGTAACAACGTCTTAGTCAGGACAGCTCAAACAACGGAACAACGTCTTAGTCAGGACAGCTCAAACAACGGAACTTCGTGTTAGTCAGGACAGCTGAAACAACGTAACAACGTGTTAGTCAGGACAGCTCAAACAACGTAACAACGTGTTAGTCAGGACAGCTCAAACAACGTAACTACGTGTTAGTCACGACAGCTCAAACAACGTAACAACGTGTTAGTCATGATGGCGTCAAACATCGTAACTACGTGGTATTCAGAATGACGTCAAACAACGTAACAACGTGTTAGTCGGGATTACGTGAAACAACGTAACAACGTGTTAGTCAGAATGGCGTCGAACAACGTAACAACGTGTTAGTTAGGATGGAGTTATCACAAATGTGCATAAAAAACACCAATCTACATCCAGGGCCGAGTTGTTCAAAAGTTGATTAGCTTAATCAGTGATTAGCGCAATTTTTCATTCATTTCTATCTTTAAAACACAACCATTGAATAAGTTATAACTGTCCAGATATTACAATTTTTTTTAGAGTGAATTTACTTGCACAATTTTGAGATTTTACCTTGGATATTGACGAAATGTTAAAGCTTGAAAAATGTCGTTACACAGTGATTAAGCTGACCACCTTTTGGACAATGAAGCCCAGTTGTTTTATGGTGTATTTTTTACCTAAAGCCAAACACAAAACCGTCACAGACTTCGTCCAAATCAATCCGACTTCATCTAACAATATATCGCCATCCAATGCAATTAGATATGTTGAGGTAGGGACAGAATGGGGCTAGCTCAGTACTGGATAGCAATTCTCTGTTCATCTCGAGGACATGTTTACTCTAGGTTAGGCGATAGGTAGACAATGGGCTACTTGCGGCTCGGATTTCATTTAAGAACTGACACGTTTATCAGATTGGGGGCATTGCTTTCGGCCTGCAGTGTGAAGAGAATCGCATGGGCTAGGCGACGCAAAACTCCAACACGCAAGCGTTTCTTTTGGCTAATTTAACAACAAAAACGAAACATCATTTAATTGGTTCAAATAACAAATTTGGAATTCGATTTCTATCCTGATATAAATCTTAGCATAATGCTTCTACACTCTTGTGGATTGATATGACCCTATTTACATTGATTGTTTCAAACCACATCTCAAAATGTTTGAACAGATAAACAACCACCAACCGTACCCCTAAAACAGCATAAACAAGGCAAAACAAACGACATTTAGCAATACAGGTCAAAATTGCCGCTTTAAACACTAAACATCTTTCCATGGTAGGTAACAGAGCGCTATGGAATACATTTCTCTTATCAAAATACAATGCAATCGATAGTTGTATATAAGGAGCTACATTCATTACATATATATTTTGTACATGTATATAGAGGTTCCCCGCGGGAGATGGTTGGTATTATGTTACAATGTAGTCTACCTCGAGTTAGTTAATTTTCAAATTGTGTAAAGGCACGAGGCATACCGAGTGTCTCCTACTTCAAACATTGAGAGATTTGTGTAAAGGCACGAGGCATACCGAGTGTCTCTTACTTCAAACATGGAGAGATTTGTGTAAAGGCACGAGGCATACCGAGTGTCTCTTACTTCAAACATTAAGAGATGCGATTTAGAACAATCAATATAAATCGGATAAATTAGACCGATGTACCAGCATGTTACCAAAGTGTTAACCAACTCCGAGCTGGTTTATCCAATAAGTCCGGGGTGAGAAAGCATACTGTGGTTGTCGGAATATCGTTATAACAACTCTTAACGAAGCCCAGAGATGAAAAAACGATGTGTATGCTGAATACTACGAATACTTAGATTTTATTGATTGTCGTAATGAAGATACATCTGATAAACTAACATAGCATTTAACAAAGCTAGTACACTTTATTGTTTAGACTGTTTGGTTGGCATATTTGTTTAACCAATTGATAAAAAGAGGGAGAATACTGATTACTGAAGTGTCATCAATACCATAATTTGAATTCAAAATGAGAGAAGATTTTCAACACAAAGTTCCTGAACGTGCAACCCCGAGCGGTGATAAAGAAACCATAGGGCAGGCTAATGAAAACCGTCCATAATCATCTCGCATACGGAAATTGAATCGTTTACCATGAGATCAAAATCGCGAATATCTAACACTCGAAATCCCTTGTTCGGTTTTATTGTTAAATTTAACTTAAATGAGGATCAAGATTGCAGCATGTATTCCATCATAAAATAACTTGGAAAATAGGAGAAGAATAGAAATGTCCTTGTTTTGTGAAAGATATAGTCAGACGGTTTTCTCTGTAATCTAATGATAATCATTTTGATAAAGCATATGTTTTGTAAGTATTTGTGACATGTGACTTTTGAGACAAAATTGGGTCATAGTATACAGTTAATGCATGCCCTTTCAGTCATATTGCGATGCGAAGGAATCAGGAATCAACTGCCTTGGGAAATAGTTCACCAGGTTGGTTCGAACACCTCGGGAAAGCTCTTTTGACTATTTACTGAAAGGACATGAATTAACTGTTTTGTTACTAACAATTATCTAAGTGCTTCACCTTCGGACATTTCAAAGTCCATCAATGGAGACTCCTTTGCATCGCAATATGCCGTTAGAATTCTTAATGCTGTCTTAATTACATTTTTGTTATAACAAGAATCCCTGTTTTCAACTAATTCCAGTAAACTCTGCTCTGATATTTCTTGAAAAGGTTTTTTCTCTTTGAGCGCGGCCATCTTCGGAAACGTCTGCTCGTAAACAAACGACGTCAGTGTTCGCAAATCGCTTTAATCGAGATCAATTATATGCTTGGGCGCGTTCGTTGCTAAGGAAACGTGTGTTAGTTCGAGAGCTCACAATGAAATAGCTCTGACTAATTCATGGCTGTATATGAATATCGCTATTTTCACTATGAATATAGTCAAACTTGCTTTAGTACTTTTCATATAGAGAACCAGGTAACAATTAAATTTGCGTTAATCGTATCGGTTCAAACGATCCCTTGATTTGTTATTAAACGGTGACTGAAATCTCTTCAAATTTACTTCAAAACACACATTAAATGAACATAATATTGTTTATTAAATCTGATATTGTCATTTTTAGGCGTCAAACAGGTCTATAAATCGGTATTTCTTAGGTACTTTTCATTAGGTTTTTCATTTTGCATCCAAACATTTTCTGTACTCGGTCTTTCTTCGGTGTGGGTGAATGAAGTATGACGAATGGCAGGCAACGTTCATGATTATCCTCATGTGAATCAGTTTTATACAAAATGTGTCGTGCATTTAACGTACAAGGCCAGATTTGGATATTGTATAGACAATTACCTAAATTACAATGGCGGTTTATCTCAATTCATTGCTACAATTAAGTCTATACTCCTGCACCAAGCGGAGACATAGTTATACTCCCATTTAACAAATACAGCCGCTAATTGTGTAATTTGTTTCCAGGAACTTCTGCATACAAATCTTGTTTTAAGCATCGTATCTTGTGATGAAGTGATGCAATTTCTCTTGAATGCATTATAACAAACAAAACCTCACAGTTGTAAACAGAAATACTGCGCAGTATCGCGCAAAGTGCATACAAATTTAAAGCAACTGGGAGATACAGGTCCCACAATGGCTCCTGACGTGTCAAGCCCAGTAGTGTACTGTCACTATAGTGCGTGCCTGCACATTGAGTGATGTAGACCGCTAGTCGTAAAGAAGAGCGCCCAATCGAGGATATCGTTTCATTTTCCATTTTCTCCACCTTTTCCCTACATTTTGCTTAGTGTCTCTGTTGACGCAATCCATCTATTTGGTCCTCTATATCTTGTATTGTAGTGTTGATGGGTCGGTAGAAACATACCAACACAAAATGTTTCTTCTTCCTTTTTATAGTTCACCTCTCGACACCTCTTCACTACCTCTTAATGTTTTGTGACATGTAAGCCTGTTAAATGGTTATATGTATTATACATGTTTAATGGTTTACTTCGGAAGTACCACAGATGAGCCCTTACTAGATGAAATAGCCATATGTTGTGTTGACATGTCTGCTTTGGTTGACTTTCTGCATCAAGAAATCAATTGTCAAGTAGGTTTATCAAAACTCGTATTTCTTGTAACCTTCTTTAACCGTTTATGATACATATGTGTTGGGAAATTACGTTTGAAACGAGACAAAAAATACATTTTATTCAACTTTCATTTAAGTAACGTGTTTACTGATAAAAACAACAGTCATTTCTAAAAAGGATTGTTACCAAATGTAATGAAGGCGATACATGGAATCCTAGCTGATTACAGTACATTTTTATCTTGCACTTGACTCTGAGTCTTCCTTGTACAAAATTATCCTTTTCCAAAATTCCTCATCTGCCTAAGTGTGTGGCACTTAGAGGTCAATGGATAAGGCCCTACTGTGTTATGGCTGTAATTTAGTGGAACAACATGCTCTTTCCTAGTTTGACCTTCTGTAACCCCGGTTTCCATCCGTACAAACAGTTAAAATGTGTGCTGTATCTAGCCAGAAGACTGAGGGAATGATCTTTCCTTCATCTTGATGGTCAGTCGACCGCTGATGAAAATAAGTAATCCCACATAAGTAACTCATATAAAACTGGCCGATGCCTCTTTGACTGTTAGGTACGGCAAAGCGCGGTCACTTCATGTTGTCAATACTCTAGAAAATAACATCGTTGGACACGGGGTTCGAGAGTGTGGACAGGTCTGTTTGTACAGTTATGCACGTAAACTATCACTATAACTTAACTGTTAACACGGGAACAGGTATTTATTATGCATACAGAATAGATCATATACTTGACGATCAGTTAATATTACCCTCCCACATCTCTAACTAAAAGAGTATCGACATTTTCAATCCAATTAAGATATAATTTCGTTTTGCTATAATTTGTTTTGGTTTTGTCTATGTTTGTTTGGGGGGTTGTCTGACAGAAAAATATACGAGTACGATATTGGTGCAGTTTGTTTTGAAGTTTTGCATTATTGTGAATTACTTGATCAAGAAAATATGTGGCAGTACAAACGACAAGTATAGTATGAACAATCACCCCATATAAAACATCTTATAGACACGGTAGTCAATGTACACCGCTCGACTAGGGACTGACACATCTGATAGTCACGGGCATCAATACATACTGTATACACCGCGACTTGTTAATTGCAGATCTACATTTGTAATAGACATGGGCATAAATATACACAGCTCGAACCATAGACACGGGCATCAATATACAGTGTATACACCGCGACTTGTTAATTGCAGATATACATTTGTAATAGACACGGGCATAAATATACACAGCTCAAACCATAGACACGGGCATCAATACACACTGTATACACCGCGACTTGTTAATTGCATATCTACATTTGTAATAGACACAAGCATAAATATACACAGCTCGAACCGCAGACACGGGCATCAATATACACTGTATACACCGCGACTTGTTAATTCCAGATCTACATTTGTAATAGACAGGGGCATAAATATACACATCTCGAACCATAGACACGGGCATAAATACACACCGTATACACCGCGACTTGGTAATTGCATATCTACATTTGGAATAGACACGGGCATAAATATATACAGCGCGAACCATAGACACGGGGTTCAATATACACTGTATACGCCGCGACTTGTTAATTGCATATCTACATTCGTAATAGACACGGGCATAAATACACACTGTATCCCCCGCGACTTGTTAATTGCATATCTACATTTGTAAGAGACACGGGCATAAATATATACAGCGCGAACCATAGACACGGGGTTCAATATACACTGTATACACCGGGACTTGTTAATTGCAGATCTAGATTTGTAATAGACACGGACATAAATATACACAGCTCAAACCATAGACACGGTAATAAATACACACTGTATCCCCCGCGACTTGTTAATTGAATATCTACATTTGTAATAGAAACGGGCATAAATATACACGGCTCGAACCATAGACACGGGCTTCAATATAAACTGTATACACCGAGACTTGTTAATTGCAGATCTAGATTTGTAATAGACATGGGTATAAATATACACAGCTCGAACCACAGACACGGGCATCAATATGCACTGTATACACCACGACTTGTTAATTGAAGATCTACATTTGTAATAGACAGGGGCATAAATATACACATCTCGAACCATAGACACGGGCTTCAATATAAACTGTATACACCGAGACTTGTTAATTACAGATCTACATTTGTAATAGGCATGGGCATAAATATACTTAGCTCAAACCATAGACACGGTAATAAATACACACTGTATCCCCCGCGACTTGTTAATTGAAGATCTACATTTGTAATAGAAACGGGCATAAATATACATAGCTCAAAACATAGACACAGGCATCAATATACACTGTATAGAGCACGACTTGTTAATTGCAGATTTACATTTGTAATAGACACTGGCATAAATATACACAGGTCAAACCATAGACACGGGCATAAATATACATAGCTCAAACCATAGACACGGGCATAAATACACACTGTATACACCGCGACTTGTTAATTGCATATCTACATTTGTAATAGACACGGGCATAAATATACACAGCTCGAACCATAGACACGGGCGTCAATTAACACAGCTCGACTTTGAACTGAAAATTCTAGTAATCACGGGCGTCAAAGTACATTGCTAGACCTTTGCCTTACACGTCTTCTAGACACGGGCATCACTTTCATCTGAAAGACATGGGCATCGATATACACACATCTTGTTGTGACTGACACCTCTGATACACACGGGCGTCAATGTACACACATCTTGTTGTGACTGACACCTCTGATACCCACGAGCGTCAATGTACACACATCTTGTTGTGACTGACACCTCTAATACCCACGGGCGTCAATGTACACACATCTTGTTGTGACTGACACCTCTGATACCCACGGGCGTCAATGTACACAGCTCGACCTATGTCTGACATGTCTTATAGACACCCCATGACCTTTCTTATTGATACAGGCGTCAATTAACACTGCTTGACTTGTGCCTGACATGTATACTGCAACGCTAGTATAACATTTGTATACCATTACACTACTATTTTCGTATGTTTGACTTTAATATGAATGAATACTAAAATAATTGTATTCTGTATTGTTTTACACACAAATATTTATATTTTACAACATTTGTTAAATTTAATGTTGGTTTGCTAAACTGATTGTATGTTACATGCACAATATCATATGCTATATACATCTGTTATGACTGTATACAATGAAACACGTAGTTGCGTTGCTGTACTGGTATTAAGTCTTTGTATTCCTCGTTTTGCCAAAGTTTTGGATTTAAGAAACCAAAGTCAGCAGAACATCACATAAACACTACACAGACCGTTTTCCTGCCAATTATACGGACCGTTTGAGAAATCAAGGATGCAAGTGCGCTTTGTGGAACTAATCGTTTTCACCGACCCCGTCTGGATGATGAAAAACCATCTGTTTACTTAGTTAACACAAACAGATAAAACTTCCACAGCTTAAATTCTATTTATCGCCAGTAAACATTGGTGTCGAGGTAACATTTTTAAGAATTTTTTATATATTTTACTAACAGTGTTTTACTGTTAATGACAAACAGAAATAGACTGTGGTTCTCACTGGTTAGGTACACAACACGTCAAAGTGGTATATGTGATAGTCCCTTAAAACAATTACTTAAAGGTACAATAATTTCTCGTTAAACAATAATATGTTTAGTCTAGTAAGTTGAACTTGAGTACATTTTGTTTAATTGAATTAGCACCCTACTTTGAAACCTTCTCACTATCCGCCAATAATCGTCTTCTCATCTTATACAGTAAATTCCTAAATGGCGTCAGTTCGGTATTAGTTACGCAGTAACCAACGGTACGTCTACGCAATGGACATACTGCTTTTTCAAATTTTATTATGTTCTTCAGATATACATATGAATAAAGTTATTTGAATTTATCGATCATGGAATTATTGAAATATTTAATGATGTAATTATTGCCATATTATATGACCTCAGTATTTTTATTGGTGTTTCAAATGTTGCATGCTATCTTCTTTATCAGTGGAGCTTAGCATGTTACTGCTTGGGAAAGGCTAATTACATGTGTAACAGTGTAATAAAATAAGTCATCTTTATCGAAAGCCTGTCATTTGTTCCATACTGTATGTTAATGGCATAGTGTGGAGCTGAGACATAATGTAGGGGCGTGTGAAAACATCAATATCAACATGACTCTGCAGATGAAAGGGATGTCCGTAGTTCTACATATTGTATGACAAAACACTATAAACTCTTAATACTTTTCTCCTATGCCCTTTATTGACTAAACATTATCATAATAAAAGAGATTAAACCAGAAGTTGTGTACATCTTCCTGTTCTTTTTAATCTATAAAAAATACATGATAATGATAGCTTAATTATTTTTCTCCGGTGCCCTTTATCGATTGAACTTAGTCAAAATAAAATAAATCAAATCATAAGTTGTGTACAGATCGTTCATATGAATTAAATGAGATGTTCAGCTCAGCAATACAATAACAAGACAACACAAAGCGCTTCTCTAATCATGCAGAAATTAACCGGAGTTTGCCCGCTGAAACCTGCTGTATTTTGATATAACAATTGCGGATATTAATATTATTTTTCAATAGATACGTTATGCTAACGGTGATGAGACGAATGATGGTGTCATGGAGATTAATTTCGATTTCTTTTATCAATTATCAAGTACATGAACGAATCAAGGCGACTATTCGCTCTTCAAACCATGAACTGTTAACAAATATTTCATCAAATTTATTTCTCTGTTATCAAATTTAAGATAATGGACGTATTCTCATGGTTGAAATAATGATTTATGAATTATTAATTTTGCTAATTAATGCTAAATCAAATTTGCGGAGATTCGTGGTGTTACGTGACGCCATTGTTATTGCTGACGCCCGATCTTGTTTTCTTATATGGCTATTTTTGCGCCGTGTATGACTTGTCCGTAGAAAGACACAACATATGGCATATATATCAACAGTTTACCTGATTCTCTTGGCGCGACTCTTGTTCGTACATCGTTTTGGCTTAGTATGGAAGCACCTAATCCCCGAAATGAAAAGTCAGGAATAGTATGAATCGGAGTCTGAGTTGAACTACTATGTCCATTTTGCTAAGAATACATATATCATTGTACAAGGATGATATTAATGAGTATTAGGATGGTATATAGGGGAATCAGCCATTGTTATTTAAAGGAAGGAAAATCTGAACTTTAAGGATAAGATTACGCGCTCAAAAAAAACTGTTTAGTGTAGCGGTTTTTGATACTTCAGACAAATCTCCCAGTCCGTCATCCCTCTAGACAGCAACCCTTTCTCCCTTCCCCTCCGTCTTAACATCCCTATATATAACAACCCTACCTCATCCCCTCTTCCATAACATTCCTTCAGACGGCAACCCTTCCATCCCAACTCCAGCCTAACATCCCTCAAAACAGCAACCCTTCCCTCCTCCCGATCCGGCTTAACACTCATCAAGACAGCAATCCTTCTATCCTCCCACTCCAACCTAACATCTCTCCAGGTAGTAACCCTTCCATCCACCCACTCCAACCTCACATCCCTAAAGACAACAACCCTTCCCTCCTCCCACTCCAATCTAACATCCCTAAAGACAGCAACCCTTCCCTCAACCCACTCCAATCTAACATCTCCCTAGAAAGCAAGCCTTCTCTCCTCCCACTCCAACATAAAATCTTTCAAGACAGAAACTATTCCTTCCTCCAACTTCAGCCTATCATATCTCGAGACAGCAACCTTCCCTTCTCCCCCTCAAGCCTAACATATCTCCAGACAGAACCTTCCCTCCTCTCAATCACGCCTAACATATCTCCAGACAGCAACCCCTCTCTCCTCCCTATGAAGCCTAACATCTCTCCAGACAGCAACCCTTCTCTCCTCCCAATCACGCCTAACATCTCTCCAAACAGCAACCTTCCCTTCTCCCAATCAAGCCTAACATCTCTCCAGACAGAAACTTTCCCTCCTACCACTCCAGCATACCATCTCTCAAGACAACAACCTTCCCTCCTCCCAATCCGGCTTTATATCCCTCCAGGTAGCTGCTACCCTCCCTCCTCCCCCTCCAGCCTAACATCCTTTCAAACAGCAAACCTTATATCCTCCCCCATGCGGCTTAACATCCCTCCAGACAAAAACCTCTCTCTCCTTTTAGTCCAGCCGAAAATCCCTCCAGTTAGCAGCCCTTCCCTCCTCCTGATCCAGTTTAACATCCATTTAGACAGCAACCCTTCCTTCTCCCGTTCTCGTCAAACATCCTTCAAAACAGCAACTCTCCCTCCTCCGCATCTACCCTTACAGTCCCCTAGACAGTATCCCCTCTCCAATCAAATGTGTAACTTTGTAGGTATTCCGCCATACTTTCTGCTAGGTTATTCTGAGGGGAATACAATATGCTTCAAACATTCCGGTAAATGTCGTATCTCGTCAAACACAAAAAGCAACGGTGCTAATTGAAAAAAAAAAATGCTTATCAAACTGCGGGTAAAATGGTATTGCTCTAATTGGATGAAGGTCATATTGCTTTAGAAAGGATATTGTATGACATATCCTGAAAATAAAGCTTTCCAAACAACCGGAACTTGGTATAATTATCGTTCACACTGTCTAGACACGACAAGTAACATTCGCGTCCCATAAGACTATTCATCAAAAGAAATTAATCTAACAAATGATTTAAATTAGCTTTAATCACCTACGCAACCAGGGGACGGGGACGGATACCTATTAGTCGTATGTATCAAACAGATGTCTCGTGGTTTTGGGGTTTTAGACAGCTTTTCAGCAGACAGGAAAAGTTGACATTTGTATACGTAACCACTTATCAAATGTGATTTTGTAAAGCTTGCAGAGTCGTTGCATGAATTGGAGATAATACGGCATAATTGGAATTGGTTTCATGTGGTTTAATGTTCGTTGATGGAAATTGATTACGTTATACAATAATAATGTATGTCACCTTAGTTCAATGTGCTGTAGCGCACGTGGGTGCTGTTTTGTCGGTACAATTTGAAAGTTTTGAATTAAATTCGACTTTTGACAGGCGCTGTGATACAGTCTTGGTGTGTTTCGAGAGCATCGGGTACATTTGTCAAGCGTGTTTGTCCGACAGTTGTTAAGGTCCTAACCCTTTACTTCATCAAACGTAAAGAGGGTTACGTGCAAAGATAACGAGTACCGAACCACTCCTCTAATAAGAAATCATACAGATAATATAAAAAGTTATCTTTTTATATTTATTCAAACATTCAAACATTTTATATATATTCAAACATTCAAACTTTTTATATATATTCAATCATTCAAATATGAATGGGTGTATTTTTCAATTTTGGAACGCAATAGGATAAATTTCAAATTGATCAACGCTGTCACTTATCAGTTCATCACCATGTCGCACTGACCTGACAAGATTAAACGCACAAAAAAACGCATATACATATTTCATTTCCTCATTTTACAGGAAAACTTTGGTATTGTGATAGGGTTTAATTTTAAAATTGATAGTTGGTCTTGTATCTTTGAAACATTTATGATGGCATTCAATACAGTTCCGTACAACTTACACGTCTCCATGCTGCAGGTAGTGCACCTTAGCATATATATTGTTGCATACCAACATTTAACCTCAAAGGTTAAAAGCGCATCCGAATCCTGATACATGTACACCAAACAAGAAACCAAAGAGTGCCAAGAAGCATGAACAAGTTCCAAAAGCGGAGCGTCCACCGTGGAATGACCGGTTTAATCAGGACTGATGGCCTCCACAGCATAATTGTATATACAATTAAAAAACACAGAAAATTGTCTGTGATCTTTCTGGATGGTTTCTTGATGTTGTTGATACATGTACATTTGAAATTTCTGTTTTATCAAATGATAGAACAATAATATTTGTTTTGCAGTAGTATGTGCTGTTATCGATGGCTACCAGTTTAGTCAAGAGACAATCCTAAGTCGGAAACAATTCCGGTTTATCGGGATGATTTGCAATTGACGTCGCATGCATCTTCAATGTCCAAAGGTTCGATCACTTTCGCTCTGAATTCAGTTCTACGCTTAGAAAATATAAAATATAAAGACATTAACAACAATCCAAATTATCTTTATGTATTAAAAATACTTATTTGTAATTTCTTTTTCAAAATTCATTGAAGAATACAACATACATTACATTTTCGTCACACAATATGAAACAATACTTGTCATAGACGACAATACCATTTACAATATGCAAAATGCTGTAACACCGTGTTTCGCGTTAACATGGCAATTACAATTATATTTTTCCGTTATAAATAATGCTAGACAATGCTTAAAAATAGCTTCGTACTACTTGCAAAACATGCAAACCTGTCTATTGCTAGTAATATCGTAGGATATTCTATCATTACTTTTTAATAATATGATTTAAAATAATTCCTGATTGGCCGATCATTTTTGTGCCTTCAACGTATATTTAGTGACCACTAAAATAAGGCGTCTGGCCGTTTACAATCACCAGTCCTCTACCACTGTGCCGCGGGGAGTTGAGGCCTCCGTGAGGTAGTCGTCAAGCACTGGCCGCAGGTCAGTGAACTATACTTTTCTCCTTACCTGTTTATAGGACATAAAACACAAACAAACAAAAACTCAAATCCAACCAAATCGACGCTAAACGTCAACAAGGAAGAGTCATTGTTTAATGTTCAGTGAATCTTTTTTATCTTGAATACGTAAATTGTTCCCTGGCTTCTGGAAACACACTTACTAACAGAAGCGCCAGGCTGTGATATCATAACAAAACATCACAACAGGTGATCTGAAGTTCCATCTGAGTGACTCGAATAGCTCGCACGTTCTCGAATTAACTGGAAAGTCACGGATCGGATCAGCATGTTATTTGAGGTTTCCCCCACGTCCATTTAGTGATTCACGTGTGTGGTACACACGATACCAGCCCTATAATCAAAGTATTCCTTCCATTATAGACCCTCGTCTGCTCGATTTTAGCGATAATGATTCCCTAGATTCTTTGGAAGTGAATACTCTTCTAGATGTTACCAAGTCTCCGTGAACAAGGGAGGACGTTTTCTATCGGAGATATAAGTCAATTTGTAAGCTAAATATGATCAACAATCTCGGATCGTCACCCATTTTACATTAAGCAAGCAAACGACACGGTTATTCGATCGAGTTCCTATGACAAACACGCACTGTTGATATAAAACTTCGGGATGTTGATGCCGTATCTATGTTGGAAACGAAGAACTTCGTGAAGAGAAGCAGACACAGTGCCAGGCAGGACGGCTATTGCTTGGAACCGACTTATAATCAAACACTAGAGATAGAAAGATCAAAGTAGAAATCCCTATATGAGCGTGTTTCTCATCAAGACGCGTGTTTATTACAGCTTGACCTTTCGTAAAACGAAATAAAAAAAACAAGGAGGATAACTTTTTTGTTCAAAATATTTTATTAATTAAGTGAAACAGAAATTGATGTTTTTACATGTGTTGTTAATGAAGTTTGATGGGTAAAATCGTTCATAGAAAGGAATCTATAAATGCGAGGCATTTGGCGTATAATGTTAAGAAACTTGCTTGTTTATTACATGTTGTCACCACGCACCGATAAAATGAAGAGAGTATTAATTCGGTGTGAAAGTACATTTGTTGCACTGTTAGAATGATTTCGGTTCTGGAGAGATTGACGCCAAAACGACCCCGGTTCACACCTTCGACTCGTTCATCAATCTCACAGTTCCCTAGTTGATGTAGGTTTAAAAGCTTTTTATAAATCCTATTTTATCTATCTTAAAGTACACTGGTCGTATCATCTACTCACCCCGTCAGGTTTTGAAAATGCTTCCCGATCTTACACTATTGAATGTGGTGTTCATTTAACAAACAAGTATGCCTATTTAACTTAAGTTGATAAATGAGTTGAGCTAATAGATTATAAACAATATTTTCCTTTCAAACAATCTGACTTTATTTGAAAGTATTTTCACAAAAACCATGAACAGCGTGACATTAAGCCCATTGGGACATGTATGTTCTGTGGGCGATGCATCATGTCTGATCAGTAAAACAGACCCCTAGAATGTCATCAATCATACAATAACAAACACACGTGGGGAGGGAGAGGATTGGAACTTGCGACTGTCTCCTTGATTCCCGATAGACTTGTGATCTAATCAGACAAAAGACGAACTGTGATCAACCAAAATGAATAACTACATAATCTCGTCCCGATAACAGAATAGTGTCCCGACACCAGTGTTGTAAATAGCGTTATCGAGCAGCGGTCTTCATGATATTGGGGATCAGGGTGGGACTCGTATTTGGTTTAAGGGCAACCGAAAGAGGCACAGTTTTTTCTATGTACCTATCTTTTCAAATACTTTAATCCACCGAAAACGTTTTCACTTATAAACGTTAGCATTACCTTCAAATTGCCTGCTTGATCAATAGATAGAACGGGGAAAGCGGGAAGGGGGGAAGGCAACATATTATCAATCGACTTTAAGGATGTATTCACACAGAAGAATCATATTGACAATGTAACAATTAATACAATGAAAAAATAACATGATAGTTCTGATGTGTTGACCAAATTATAGTTCGTACTCAAAATCGATAAAAACTGGAGCAAAGTATAACAAACGGAAGACTAACATTTAAATCCTTGCAAAGGAGGGTAAGACAAGGGCAAACATCTTCCGCTTGCTTTATCGAGATTATCCGCCATGAAAATATAGGTTAAATTCATATTATGTCACGTCTCGCGTCTCGAACTCTGATAGTGACGACCAACCCATAAGGCACATTCATTAGCATGATTAAAGCATCGCCCTTCATGTTGTCAAGAAGAAATAGTATATGTTCTATGAGTTAATGATGGCAACCATAACACTTGATTGCCGATAGTCCGCATCAACCTGTTTCCTTTGTTGTAAGTTTTCCGTTAGAAGTCGACATCTATTGAGTCAGCCATGCAATTGGAGCAGCCTGTTTCCTTTGTTGTAAGTATGTCCGTTAGAAGTCAACATATTTCGAGCAACGTGAAAAACAGCGTAAGTAGTGAAATCAGAGGTGTTTATATCAAGAAAAGGGAAACTCACAACCGGAAATTCTATATAATCCCGCTCATCGCGCGGCTTTGCGTTAGCCGTCCGTGTTTGTCATGTTGAAAGTAAAGTGGTGATTGTCTAAATACTTGTATAGAAGCCGGGTTATCAACGACCCGGAGTAATACCTGTAATTGGTCAATCGTTCTAGACTGTTCCCGAAAGGGACATTCACTGTAACAGGATTTTAATATAATTATCTACGTATTTCAAGGGTCCTACTTTACACTCAATACCTGTGTTTTAAAGACTCCTAGCCTTTATTTCACGGGTGTTCCGTAGCCCAAATTAGAGTTCCTCTAAACTCTATTTATGTTTTCTCTCTGAGGAAAAAGATGTTAAGGGAATATTTTTAGCGAAACCGGAGAAAATCGGATTCCTCTAGTGTATCACTGAGCACTGGCTATTTCTGTCTACATTGCAGACATTTATATAGGGCTGTTTACTGAGAAACAACATGGTAATATCTCCAATGTCCAATAATGACCTTCAAAGATTTCTGAAGGAAATTAATCGAATCAGATGTTTAGTTTATCCAAACGTAATTTTCAACTTTCTCTCTGTAAAGTATCTTTATTGTCAATCGAATGGCGAGATTGTATCCCCACGGTTTGATCCAGTCGTCGTTTGTCTTTCGGTCGCCATCACAATGTATTCCTAACCATGCTCCACGGGGCGAGTGTTGTATCTACCATCAGATACAGTCAGATTTAACAGACTGCCGTGGCCGTATCGGGCTGCCTCAGGATAGAAAATATATCATTCAGCTATATTTAATTGAATTTGAAAGACAATCTTAACATCATGCATGAATCACGCAGAAGCGAAGTCTACGTTGAGATATTGGGTTCATCGTTTTCTTACGCTAACAAAAAAGTATCTGTAGCCTCGTGAGCCCGGTGCAATCAAACACACAAAAGCAAAACAGCGACAATTGCACTTCGGGTTGCATTCGTGGACATTACCAATTCCTTCACCCGAGTGTCACGGATAATATCTAGTCAGACAAATATACGTATCCTCAAGGGAAATTTACAGCCGAACAAACAAAATACAAATTCATATATCAACAGGAAAACATTGCAGGCCGCGTGCCTATAGTATTAGGGTGGGATTGGAACTTTGAAAGTTCGCTTTTGTTTTGCGTTACATTGAATCTACTTCCTTCACGATTTTCTTCATTAGTTATCGTAAGCATTTTTTCAATCATTCTTGCATGTTCAACTTCCATCAGGCACGTCAATGTTTCCCGGCAAGCTCCTGGTTATAGAAACATGGTGAATCCAGATATGTTGTTCTCGTGTGTCTAGCTTATTCTAAGCGAATGATGTATAAGGGCATTTTATTTTTATCGATATTAGGATCTTACACACCTGTATAATAATCACCAGCTTTAACGAAAATACAGTGTACAATTACGAATGGCTTGCAGACACACAGAAAGTAAAATACACACTTTTACAGTAAAGCGGTAAACAAGGGCTATTACGAACTATGTCGTTTCCAATGACCCCGAATGGTCCTAGGATTCACTAGAGGTTCAACATTATTGTTGTGGCAGTCGTTTCATCGCCTGTGGCTGGGAGTCACTTTTTGCATTAAACGGATATATTCACTGTAAGTGATCTTTATGTTCAAAATTATGTTAGGTCAGGTACTTTTAGCGTTTCTGTTCTTTCGCCCCTTCTGAAAAGTTGCTTTAAAAAATGTCAGGCAGGACATTTGAAACACCATTATGTCGGTTTAACATGTACCTAGCATGTAGTCCTCCGTTGACAAAAACAAATTCATTCACGAGTGTTAGAGACATAAATCACATATTGGGAAAATCGCAACTTGGCAATGCATAATGTAACTTTGTTTGCTCAAGTCACAATGACGATTTGTTAACAGAAATATTTCTAAAGCTCGTGCTGGTTCATTTCCCAGAATAAATGACATCTGTACCAAAATCTGGCAGCAAACAAACAACGGATTATATCTTGACTATTTATACCTTTCTCCGTCTTCATGATGGAGTAAATATATTTTAAATTCAATCTGTATACCTTATATTTATTTAATGGGATTTTATTTAATGTTACATTTCTTTCAACATTATGGTTAATGTATCCACTCAACTGCATTCTCCTTACCGTTAAGCAACTGAAAATACTGGCCATGTTGTATTTGTTAATTAACAAAAAACAATAGTTTTCGTATGCCATATTGCTACGTTATTTTACGTTTTTTTGTTTTTATAATGGCCTTGACTCAATTCTTTATGGGATATCGGTGTCTGCAGTGTTGGCTTCGTCGGTCAGGCTAGAACTCTACAGCATTAAGGTCGACAACAGAAAGACGAATTGTATAAGGGTATTGATAATTTGATTGAACAATTGAAGCCTTTATAAATCTAATTCGAAAGTCCTCCTGCGTCAAATGGATCACTTTGCAGGCGGCACACGATGCTTGTTATATACGGGTATATGCTAAAGACGTGTTTCGTTGATTTAATTGTCATTCAGATTCAAATTTCAATTTGATTCCCCTTGCTAAACAAGTTCCCTGATGCATACTGACATGCAGACATTAAATGTTGTCACTCAATGTAATAAAGATCGCAGAGGCAATTGGCTTTAATTGAAATATGTGTTACTTGTACATGACCAAATAGTATTTGTCATGTATTTCGAAGCGATTGTAGCATTAACATTCGGAATAGAGTATTTTGAATAGTCTTTGTTGTGATACTTTCGTATTTATATATTTTCGTATTCGTTGATAGTTATGTATATTAGTGGTAGAGGAATAGCGATATCATGATGTCCTCGCAACATCTATGCGTGTTATCATCTAATCATATACAGGGTCCTTGAAATTTGTTTCTATTTGGTGTTTGACATTATAAAGATACCATAATGACGCAGAAGGCAACTTTGAAAGCGTAATGAGAATTATAGATTATCACATTGTGTTTTCAGGGTTTGTCGTGAGAAGAAAACTTCATCGCTCGCACGTGGATAAAATCGAGAGGCTATCGCAGGTGGTCTCGAGATTTTATCCACTTTCGAGCGATGGCAAAATTGCTCTAACAACAAACATTTAAAAGAATGTGTGATCAATTGTTTATCATGTATATACCACTACTCTGTACCTAATATATTTTTCCATTTAAAAAAGTCAACTTAACACCATTTTTTTCCAAATGACTTCTAAGCTCAATTGTCATCGATCATTCTCGGTCTGTGACAAACGTCAACAAATAGAAGATTTGCGCGGAAGAATACAGTGAACTTTACAAGTATGTAGATTTGTTTTTTAAATAATCCTTTCTTCATTGGCTTTTCCATATGCACATTTACATACCGTTCGCTTAAAATGGTGTTGCTGTCCTCACAATATTTTTTCGTAATTCTATATTAATTTGTGTATGACGATATCTTGCGCGGATCACTTTTATTTGGATACTACTTCAGGTTAAGGACGTCACCTGGCGCGAGCAGACGCTCTTTATTTTAAGAAAATCCGTTCCGAAATGCCGTGATATTGAAAATCCGTTCTCAAGATCTTTTCAAGTTGCTCTCAACTTCTTCATAAGTATTCTTATACTAACAACCTATGAATTTATCGGTAGATGGTATAAAGATGATAATGCATTTTACATAAATAATTCTATTGAAAAAATCCATGTCCATCTTTCCATTTACATCATCCGTTTTTTAACACCCGCCACAAAAGTGAATGTTGTTAAAAGAAATTTTAGTTGTGTCAATTTACAACACCGATAGTTGTCCATCCTTTTAGAATATATTACCATTGAAGATGGCATGTTAACCCTTAAAGGGTTTTACAAGTGCTTATCTGAACCCTTAAAATGTCTTAAATACCCTTTCCACATCAGGATAGGCACTAACAAACTTACGGTTAGGTGCTCAGATCCATATGACCATCTAGATGCTAAGATTTGTGGTTATAATACGAAAGTCATAATGTGTAACTATCAGTTACTCCAGATTTGTTTATACACAACAGTTAACTTGATCTTGAATTGTGGAAACTCTGCAAGCCGAGATTGTTGATAATATTAATCAACGTTGACAGTGATATAAACACACAAGTCAAACATTTTAAAGCAGTCCGACGCTTCTGATAGAACTCTTAGGCGATCAGACACATGTAAACTCTTAAAACATATGATAGCCCGGTGTGTTTGTGTTGTAACCTACTGTATCTATACAACACATTATCGTTTTCAGATCTTAAAGCAAAACAAGATCAGGTGTCTGATATTCCGCGATATACATATGTCAACTGTGATATCAGGCCGGTGATGCAGTGGTGTTGCTGTCAAGATCATGGGATAGTTGTCGGAGCTTTGGGAAATTCAGCTTCTTCCATGATAACGTTTCTCCATTTTTTTAATTTTAATTCATATGGGTTGATCAATATTGTCCGCTGTGACATGATAATAGACATGTTTGTGTTTAGAGGATGCAACAAGTATCACCTGAGCGCGGCTCATAGCAATTAGTAATAACCACAGCTGAGATAATGTCCTAGGAAATCAGTGGCTCAAACAACCGTTAGTAAATCACAATCACAAAAAGCAGACTTTAACTTATAAATACGAAACTTTGCTTATTGGAGTAGCAAATGCGTAAAATTGTATAAGATTGCTTTAACTTCTTCAAACACAAAATTGCATTAAGAATAGCGCATGAACACTGACGTTTATAGGTTGCCGAGGTGAGCTAAGGTTACCGAGATGAGCTAAGGTTACCGAGGTGAGCTAAGGCTACCGAGGTGAGCTAAGGTTACCAAGGTGAGCTAAGGTTACCGAGGTGAGCTAAGGTTACCGAGGTGAGCTAAGGTTACCGAGGTGAGCTAAGGTCACCTGAATCAATCAACGGTTAATGCTGGAGCTGTTTGATCTATTCTAGTTTTAGAAGGGTTTTCGAGATAACTCAACTACATTGTATACTGAAACCTGACTGGTGATCGGGAATTATCATAAGACGCTTTAGAGGCTTAAGGTAGTTCAACAACTGACAAAATGACCAGTTAATTATAATACTCAAATAGTCGATATAGGTGGCATGTTATGTAAAATTCAAATGCGGATCAGTGTGGTCTCATCCTTGTGTAACATTGGCTCAGCTACATATGTTTGTGGTTGGTGTACATCAACATGTATGTACTGTCAAAACAATGACCCTAAGCCTTCATGCCTATGAAGGGGAACTAGACTGGGTCTTTTGTCGACTATGTAGCGCATTGATATACATGTATACATATATATGGGTCAAAGAAGTAATATAGACGGTAAAATCCCATCTAACACTGGATCATGTATACTTATATATATATATATATCCGCCTGAAGAAGCCCTAGAAGGCAGAAAGGCCTAGCGGACGATCTGAAAAATTTGTTTTTATTCTATATTTTCCTTCGCAAGGACTTATTTATTTATTATCTACTATATATATATATATATATAAGATTTTGTAATGGTTAAAGTTAAAGAAAAAGAATAAAATCCTTACACCGCATCATACAGCTGTTTTGTCCTTCTTGGACTACTCGGTGACGCTAGGGGGGCAAACAGATGAACATGTGTTTTCCTTTTTGGTGAATTCTTTAATAAGAAGCATGGCAGTGATCCGTGCAGTTTAAATATCACGGTGTGAAATATTCATGGGCTACGTCGTCTTCAACTACCGAAAGTTTAAAAAGACAAATACAAACGAGATAATGACAACAATTTGAACACAAAGTGAAAGAGAATAACAATAGAAAATGAGAGGACTCAAAAACAAAAGGAAAGACAACAAAAGGAACACAGAAGAGACACAAAATCAAAAAAAAAAATCCAACAACGTTCAGAGTAAACACAAAAACAAAAAATAAGGAGAAAGTCAGAAATCGCCAAAACAAAAGAAAAAAACCCAGGAACGCAGTAGACACGTCATGGGCGGATTGGTCGAATGGTTAGCACTCCGGCCTTCCACACAGGTGGCCGGGGTTCAATCCCCGAAGTCGTCGTTCGGATCGAATATTCAGAGAAAGTGTTTTTCCCAGCCAACACAACTTCAACAACCCAAGTGGAGTATAAATTGGTCTAGGGTAGATGTTGCGGTATCTGTGCTGTACACACTCAAGTGAGGGTGCACTAAATTGGATACCGTTGGAAGCACGGTCCCACTACAAATAGAACAAAATACTTCTCCAGCACACACACTGGCATACACACATAGGGAGATATTAGCCAGGAATCATACAACTAGTACAAACATGTAGTTAGCTACTGATAAGGCAGCTCCTGCGAATTCCTTAAAAATGTATTGATCAATGAACATGTATATGTTAATTGTATTATTTTTTATAAATTGTACTTTAAAGAGCTTTAGGGGGGGGGGGGGGGGGGGGTGTTCTAGCTAGAAAGGGCTCTATATCAAATGCTGTATATTATATTATCAAAGGGGGACAAAATGGTAACAAAAACAACAGCAGGTGCACTAAAAACCACAGGTGAAACCGGATGTTCCGGAAGGGAAAGATTTCCTGGCAGCATATGTGGAACGTCTGCGCGGTGTCGCCGCGGACAAAACGATGTACTTCTAAACTTCCAAAGTAATATGCAAATTGCGGTAAAAACTCGTTGAATAAATGCAAGCATAAAAACCTTATCGCATTTTTGTTGCCTATAAACTAATGGTTTGTTATCAGCTTACAGAAACTGTCACAACATGACACATCGCAATGTCTTTAACAACATAAATCGTGTCGGGATGGACCTCTTGGGCGATTACTCTGTACAAGGCGGACAATATATCGGTCATATTTACATCTAAATAGCTGGCTTTGTGTGCGATTTTATGATGCAGTTTTCTATAGTCAGCAAAAACAAAACCTGGATAGACGAATAAGAGGTAGCTAAGTCTACATACATATACATGCACATACTCCGAGGTTTTGTCATCAGTAAACAATCGTTTGTGTAGAGCAAATTGCACCATTTTTGCATAAGTTGTTTCTGTAGCGTGTTTGCCTGCACAACTTGTTGTTTTTATGTTAAGGAATATGAAGTGAGTAAAATCTAGTTTCCGATATGTACTAGTAGTCGCTGTTATTAGCGTCGTTCAAATGAAATAATCACAAACGCTCTGATGGTAATAATATTACACTAACTAGAGTGCCAACAAACAAAAGTTTTTTCATTTCCCTTTCAAGACCTTTACAATTCACAAACAAATAAATACGCTTTACGTGGACGAATTTTGAAGTTTGTTTGGGGCATGTGTGTAGAGATCGTTCACACTGAGGGTCGACACATCGCTCACCAGTATTTTATCAGTATAGATACAAGCTGTTCTCAAAGAGTGGGTGTGGTATTATATCGCACGGCAAAATTGATTATCTACACTAGCAGATATAGCAATGTTGGGATAACATACCTGACTAACGGTTAATGATAATATGATATGTCCAGTTCCCGTTGGGAATGCTAGTATACAGGTTCTTGGCAAAAACGTGTTTTTTCTACATCGTCGCATTGCGTTTTTCTCTAAGAGAAATTAGTTCGTCATAAACTGAAAGAAAGTTCCGATTGGCAATTATGGTTTCAAGTTATATTTCAACGAATATCGTGTTTGCAGGTGAACCTAGTACATGTATGTTGTAGATATTTTTGTCTTTTGATTTTTGCTAGGCTTATATATATCCTATGTAAAATACATAGGAACGACACTCGACTTCAAAACCTGTCATTTTTACCGTCACGCTGACGCGAGATTCTTTTGATGTAAATCAAATGATCAGACTGTCTTCTCATATCACGTACAAGTTGGTTAACACTGATCCTTCGATTTTGCTATGACATGTTCCAGTGGTGCAGAGATCGTTAGTTAGCGTAACCTCTGGAATATCGAGGATGATGTATGTTGAGACTAAGTTATATATAATGTAAATCGTTCAAAACGTATCTGCTATCAAATAATGAGACACTGCGTGGAAGTAATCACTGTACATGACATTTTATTTGGCGGCAATGACGCATTCTAATATCGAAGACAGATATAGCAATAAACGATATGTTCATGAGATAAAAATCATAGTTGTTTGTTAACGCGTTATATGGCTGTCTGATAAAGTGATTTAGTACGTCATGAGCGTACCGAGGCTGATAGATACTACTGCATCACGTGACCCCACACCAGGACGCTGATTGGATTACGTTGGTTATATCGAGTGATCATGTTCTCGGTGTCGACACTTGATGATGTCATCAGTTAATATGGCATGTCTTGTTCGGAATTGTCATCACCTAGCTCATCTATCTTGACGGGCTGTGTCGACAAAAAAATGGATCACGCGGAGCACAGACAATCCCGGGCAAATATTAGACAGATTTAGCGGCTACAGCATGTACCCAGGATACTGCCTGGTAAAACATGAATGATTCGGTGTATCCCTACATTTGTAATTCTGTTGACCCCTAGTATCACCGATGAGTGTGGTGGAGTAAGATATACACTTTGATAGGCTTCCTGTATCGACAAACTACGTGAACATTTTTGAGGTGCTTCTTTACTTCACGTTTTTCCAGGGATTGTGTTATGTAAGGAGGCGAATGTCTCCATGTAGACTATCCGTTCCCTTGGATGGTCGAAACCAAATAACTGGATGTTTTCTGACAAGATTTATATGAATTACTATTTTGTGAGTAAAGTCGTGGCCAACAATTGTGGTTTTTCATCGATTAAGTTGACATTTAGTAGAGATATTTGACGTAATAAGGTAGTTGACTCTGCCCGTACTCTATCCGTTCCAAAGGTTGGCTGTAACCTTTTACCTGGAAATGTTTCCGGCAAGGTTTACCTGAAACACCAGTTATAGATTTGAAAATGTGTCTGCTCTAGCCAACAGTTGTAAGAGTGTACGTTATAAAGGGTTAACGGCACCTGTCCAATATCTATGGATGCGTTGGAACTCTTCAGACATTGATTCGCTTTGTCAGTTTGACCTTTACCACGACTGATGAGTCCTTAATGGACGAATTGTCTATATACCTGCAGTTAACTGACAAACAAAGTTTTAACAGGTCCTCCTTATTTCGTATCTCTAGTAATTTTTGTTACATTGTAGCTAACACCTTTCCTATTAATGTTGTTTTACATTGTAGATAACACCATTTCTATTTAAAGTGTTTAACAATTTAGCTAACACCATTCCTATATAAAGTGTTTTACCTTGTAGCTAACACCTTTCCTATTTATGTTGTTTTACATTGTAGATAACACCATTCCTATTTAAAGTGTTTAACATTGTAGCTAACACCTTTCCTATATATATAGTTTTACTTTGTAGCTAACACCTTTCCTATTTCGATGTTTTTCTACGTATGCTTCCGATCACCTAAGACGAAGATTTTCACTCTTTTGACCTTCAGTAAGCCCGCCGAAGGATAGTATTCAGATTTCTTATTTGAATGTTCTTTCCGAACTTATCACACTGAAGTCATGTAATGCATTAACCAAACTACTGTCTACTGTAGTGGCCACTGCGCTGATGGAGTAGTTTTATAGCAGTCTGTGTTACAGTTCATCTTTCTACCTTACATCTATTTGTATTACAGTTTAATCACATGTGTTACATCTCCCGTTTTTCATTCCTCGTTGTTTTATCCCGCTGTTGTACATTATGTTTATCAAATAATTTCCAATTCATATCTGATCTCACGCGCGTGTCCGATTTTATATTCCTTGATAATTTCTGTTTCTACAGCAGATAAGAGACGACATTTAGGTTTGAACAACACGTGTTTTGCTCTAAACCAGCATTTCGCTGAAAGCAGTAAGATAATGTCGGTATGACCTTTACACCACTTAAGACAGATATTTAGCTATGTTCCTAACCGATATTTTGAATCAATTAAAGCGCTTTAGTGTCAACGACAATTTGTGGTATTAATTAATTAGAGGTTCTTATCAGCTATCGTGGCTGCCAACCGATGCATGCTTTTACTTCCAATATGATATCACTCGTACGGTAGCTGTCAATAAGATGTCCCGTTCTCGTTCTCCTTAACTTGTGTTCATTCACGAGTAAAACGCCTCGAACACAGTGTTTGCGTTAACATCTTGTGTAAAAGATATTTCAAACAATCAATGTGTTTGTCGTATTTTTTCTCGGTTTTAGCAACGTAGTCGTTTGTTATAATTAACTAGCCTTCAGAATAGGATACGTTATATGTGGAAGCGTCGACGTAAGGTATTACCACGGAATTGGACTATTTATCTTAATCCATAATAACAGCCGAGCCTTGGACTGTTTATCTTAATCCATAATAACAGCCGAGCCTTGGACTATTGCATTGGAACATTTATCTTAATCCATAATAACAGCCGAGCCTTGGACTATTTATCTTAATCCATAATAACAGCCCAGCCTTGGACTATTTATCTTAATCCATAATAACAGCCCAGCCTTGGATGTAAATATCTTTTACACAAATATTGTCGTTTCATAAAAAATAATTATATCGGGTACCCTGGGACATTTTTCAACTGAATATCCATCGATGTCAAACTAATTTAATATTCACCACCACATACAAGTTAATGCAATGTTGATGTTTTTAACAGACGACGTAAAAGCAGTTTTCAATCTTTTTATTTTAATTGAGGATGAAAAGTATGTGTGAGCCTTGTGTCATCAATTAAGCGTTGAACTGCTTTCAGAAAGTCCATAGACGGTCCGGTGGCGCAGTAGATAGCGCGCTCGCCCTTCAACAAGACAGGTTGGGTTATATTTCCCTATCGGAAGTAAAAATAAAACACGCATCACCCGACCATGTTGGGTTTTCTTTGTACTCTGGTTGCTAAGTTTATACTAAAACTGTTTTCAGTTTACATTCAAAGGCAATATATTTACATTTGCATGTCATTGTCACTATATAGCCTCTTTGGAAGCTGTGTCGTTGATGGGACTTTGATTACCATGCATCACGAGACATAATTATTAGGGTATTAATACAACACTGACCGGAACTACAATATCCAATATAAATAAACATGACGGCTGCTGAAATATCGCTGGGCATGGTGAGATTAGACAATGTCATTGTAAATTTATGTGCAAAATAAAAAATAAAATAGAAAACACTTTTATTACAACGAAAACAAGAACAAGGTCTGCAATATCGTACAATATGCACATCGGTTGAGATCACCAATGCCGGCAATGGAAACAATTTTAACGCTCATGCAATTTATCAGAAATATCGTCTGTTACACTGCACTAATCAACAGGGGTTCGTTACAAATGTCTGAAATACACATATTCTATAGACCTACTGACACATATGTTACAGACCTACTGATATGAGTCACAGCACACATAAACAGTTCAGACATTTGTAACGAACGTGCTCCGTCGCAAGATCACTCACTTCAAACGCTATCAGTTTCACGCGTCTCGCATCCACGGTTCCTCAGTTTCTTACGACATGTCAAATAACGATGCTGTTATAGAATCTACTGACTGTTGTCAGGTTCCCATACAATCAACAAATAAATTCACGCCTGGATTCTTCACAAAATGAGCAAAGAGAAAAGTTCGAATTAACTTCCAAAAATAACTCCCTCGTGGAGGGCAAGGTCGGATTGACGGTGTTCACTGTATTTGTCCATGCGCGAAATTTGTTCCAGGGAAACATCGATTCAATTTCAAATGTAACTTTCAGCTCAGAGTTCTATTGATAAACTTAAATCACCCTATAGACATATCATACGCAATTGTATTGATACCGAATTGTGGAATGAAATTGAAGTGTTTGTTAAAAATTCTACTTTGAACGACTTTGTTTGCCAATCAGGACGCGACAATACGCTGTTCAAACTATTAAACGAAATTGTGTGGACTATCGATAAGGCGGAATTTTTAATTTTAAATATAAATTATAAGTTAAAAAAGAACATAAGAGGCAGAGAAAACGTAAATATAAGTATTGAACAGTTTTTGTATGGTATTTTATGATATATTTGAATGATACAGCTTTGCAAGCAAACAAATCATAGTGCGCGCTAAATGAATACCAACTGGACAAATTCAAGTTCATTGAGCTCGTTTCATGTTTAAATTTGTGTTGTTGTCATTCATATTGCCCATGAATTCCAAATGAGGGCATTTCAACATTCCATTAAAGAGTGACCATTTTTGGAATATGCCTATTTCATAGATATCAAATTTATGAAATTTCGGCGTTCTGTTACTGTATATTCATTGAAGAGATCTGCCCCCTATCGTGGGAGGGTCAGTGGTATCCAACCTTACAGCTACATATGACGTCATAAAAATTATTGCGTCAACAATCGGGTCATGGCATTCATAGCTGCTTTAAATGTCGTCTGAATGTGGTACAAGTACATGTACATGATTGCGCCGCGAGTTTCGGTTACTGTCAATATAAAGGGCGCCGGGCTGTAGCTCAAACATGGCTCAGGATAAAACCCTGCACTTGCTTAAACGCATGAATTTACACGTGCTCATGTGAGCAACAACGCACATACATATACATTTGATACCTTTTAAATGTTCTTGGGTTTGTTTGTCAAATAACAATAAATTATCCTAGAAAACACTATCTACTTCAGCAAAGGTGTTTTCGTGTGGAGTAACGAAGTAATGAGACATTGCGACCGAAGCACCACGAGGGTTTCTCTTATCTCTATCTAGCCACGTTTTAGTAAGCGTGTAAATGAAAGCGATGTGAAGATTTGAAGCGCTTGCATAAAGGATATTAAGATCTGGACGTTTAAAAATAGCCAATCAAATTGCTATAGAAACGTACGTAAACTGTGATATCGGTATACTAAAAAGACATAAAGCGTTTTAAGTCTGGCAACATTCCATCAGCATAATCTCTGAGATTTCAATTACAAATAGACCGTTAGTTTTCCCTTTTGTCTGATGTGAAAGTACAGGGATTTGTGCATATATACTTATTTCATTTTGACAGTAATATGTTGGATATTATCATATACTTTGTTTTGCATGTGCGATATTGCTACATGTAGCTGTGCATATGCCATATCTCAGACAGACTCATATCCGCCCAACACGCGCCATATCTGCCCGGCCAGCGCCATTCCCATTTTACTTAAAAACGATTCTATTACACTTGAATTGTTTTATTGCAGGTAAACTGCGAGCTAAAACATTAACAGCGTGTGGTAAATGATAAAATGGTTATGACATTACAATTTCCATACCATGCCCGTATCATTCTTCGAACTTCACTAGCCCTCGGCCCCTGACCCTCAGGCTAATATGAAGGTCTAGGGTTAATAGGACGTTAATGGTTACCTTTAGCTATCCATTTGACATATCTGATATCTTTTACAGTGTAAACTGATATCAAAAGTATGATTAATCACAATGGGAAGATACACATTTCACTTTTATTATTGACCAATCAGAAAGTTCCATTTTACTCACTGCATTCAAAACCAGAAAGGTTTTTGTTCAATTACAGATGAAGCGACGACAGAATATGTGACAATTTTTGTACATGTTTGCTTTATACATGACAGTATTATCTAAACAACACAAATGATTACATGTTTTGAACCGTAGCTTACCAGACAATAGCAGAAAGCAGTACATCTCGTTAAAAAGCCCATTCAAAATAGTGCGCGGCCTTTCCCCATTTAACACAAAACCGTTTTTAGTTGTATTGCAGAATATAGCTGTATTTAATTTCTCCCACTTCTTTTAAATGTTTTTTATATACACCGCATTTATAGTACATTATAGTTTTTTCATATAATTCCCAACAAGTGATTGGCCAAGAGTGCATCACGTGTCCACTGTACATGGGTACTGTACGTTATATTTTAGTACGACAAATTACACAGGCGACATACTTCGTTATATCATTGCGATTTCTAAAGCCTACCGACATGCAAAAGTATTTGTATACCTCATCACAAATGATGGTCGACACTCAAAACCATTCAAATCCATTGTGTCACAGACGATCCAATAAAACTACCAATTTCCCTGAAGACCATGTCATAAACGCGCCAATTAGACGACTCGTTTCATCGATGGCCAATGACAGACGGCGTGCAAACACAACCATACGTTGCATTCAAACACTTTGATTGCTGTCAAATCGTCCCGTTATACATTAGATAAAGTGAGATGTGTGTACCAGACGATATATGGTATAGAAGTGAGATGTGTGTACCAGACGATATATGGTATAGAAGTGAGATGTGTGTACCAGACGATATATGGTATAGAAGTGAGATGTGTGTACCAGACGATATATGGTATAGAAGTGAGATGTGTGTACCAGACGATATATGGTATAGAAGTGAGATGTGTGTACCAGACGATATATGGTATAGAAGTGAGATGTGTGTACCAGACGATATATGGTATAGAAGTGAGATGTGTGTACCAGACGATATATGGTATAGAAGTGAGATGTGTGTACCAGACGATATATGGTATAGAAGTGAGATGTGTGTACCAGACGATATATGGTATAGAAGTGAGATGTGTGTACCAGACGATATATGGTATAGAAGTGAGATGTGTGTACCAGACGATATATGGTATAGAAGTGAGATGTGTGTACCAGACGATATATGGTATAGAAGTGAGAACATATGAACATATAAACCCAATAACCTCTCACATCTAAGTCGTTAATTTCACACCAACATTCAGCGGAAGTTTCCCTCGCTAAGCGATATTCACATTTCAGACATTAACAGGCACCTGTTGCGGATAAAAAGTACCAGGCACACGTATACAACGTTAATTACCAAGTCTCCTGTATTTCTGTAGCATCACTGCAGCAACGCTGTTGTAACCACGCTGTGTGTGACAGTAGTTTCCATTTTGTAGGTATTTATATCTTTTTCTGGCGGTTATGTCCACTTTGTAGGTATTTATATCTTTTACTAGCGGTTATGTCCACTTTGTAGGTATTTATATCTTTTACTGGCGGTTATGTCCATTTTCTAGATATTTATATCTTTTACTGGCGGGAGGGTCCACCTTGTAGGTATTTATATTTTTTACTGGCGGTAGTGTCCACCTTGTAGGTATTTATATTTTTTACTGGCGGTAGTGTCCACTTTGTATTTATGTCCACTTTGTAGGTATTCATATCTTTTACTGGCGGTTATGGCCATTTTTTAGGTATTTATATCTTTTACTGTCGGTTATGTCCATTTTGTAGGTATTTATATCTTTTACTGGCGGTTATGTCCACTTTTTAGGTATTTATATCTTTTACTGGCGGTAGTGTCCACCTTGTAGGTATTTATATTTTTTACTGGCGGTAATGTCCACTTTGTCAGTACATGTATTTGTATCTCTGTCAGACGGTAATGTCAACTTTGTCAGTACATGTATTTGTATCTCTGTCAGACGGTAATGTCCACTTTGTCAGTTCATGTATTTGTATCTCTGTCAGACGGTAATGTCCACTTTGTCAGTACATGTATTTGTATCTCTGTCAGACGGTAATGTCCACTTTGTCAGTACATGTATTTGTATCTCTGTCAGACGGTAATGTCAACTTTGTCAGTACATGTATTTGTATCTCTGTCAGACGGTAATGTCAAATTTGTCAGTACATGTATTTGTATCTTTGTCAGACGGTAATGTCCACTTTGTCAGGACATGTATTTGTATCTTTGTCAGACGGGAATGTCAAATTTGTCAGTTCATGTATTTGTATCTTTGTCAGACGGGAATGTCCACTTTGTCAGGACATGTATTTGTATCTTTGTCAGACGGTAATGGCGAATTTGTCAGTACATGTCTTTGTATCTCTGTCATACGGTAATGTCAAATTTGTCAGAACATGTATTTGTATCTTTGTCAGACGGGAATGTCAAATTTGTCTGTACATGTATTTGTATCTCTGACAGACGGTAATGTCACCTTTGTCAGTACATGTGTTTGTATGTCTGTCAGACGGTAATCTCAAATTTGTCAGTACATGTATTTGTATCTCTGTCAGACGGTAATGTCAACTTTGTGAGTACTTGTATTTGTATCTCTGTCAAACGGTAATGTCAACTTTGTCAGTACATGTATTTGTATCTCTGTCATATGGTAATGTCAACTTTGTTAGTACTTGTATTTGTATCTCTGTCAGACCCCCATGTCCACTTTGTCAGTAAATGTATTTGTATCTCTGTCAAACGGCAATGTCAACTTTGTCAGTTCATGTATTTGTATCTCTGACAGACGGTAATGTCAACTTTGTCAGTACATGTATTTGGTATCTCTGTCAGACGGTAATGTCCACTTTGATAGTTCATGTATTTGTATCTCTGTCATATGGTAATGTCAACTTTGTAGGTATTTATATCTTTTACTGGCGGTTATGTCCACTTTGTAGATATTTATATCTTTTACTGGCGGTAGTGTCCACTTTGTATGTATCTATATCTGTGTCTTATGGTAGTGTCCACTTTGTATGTATCTATATCTCTGTCAGACGGTAATGTCCACTTTGTATGTATCTGACGGTAGTGTCTACTTTGTATGTATTTATATCTGTGTCTGACGGTATTGTCCACTTTGTATGTATTTATATCTGTGTCTGACGGTATTGTCCACTTTGTATGTATTTATATCTGTGTCTGACGGTAGTGTCCACTTTGTATGTTTCTATATTTGTGTCTGACGGTAGAGTTTACTTTGTATGTATCTATATCTGTGTCTTATGGTAGTGTCCACTTTGTATGTTTCTATATCTCTGTCAGACGGTAATGTCCACTTTGTATGTATCTGACGGTAGTGTCTACTTTGTCTGTATCTATATCTGTGTCTGACGGTAGTGTCCACTTTGTATGTTTCTATATTTGTGTCTGACGGTAGAGTTTACTTTGTATGTATCTATATCTGTGTCTGACGGGAGTGTCTACTTTGTATGTATCTATATCTGTGTCGGACAGTAGTGTCTACTTTGTATGTATCTATATCTGTGTCTGACAGTAGTGTCTACTTTGTATGTATCTATATCTGTGTCGGACAGTAGTGTCTACTTTGTATGTATCTATATCTGTGTCTGATGGTGGTGTCCACTTTGTATGTATTTATATCTGTGTCTGATTGTAGTGTCCACTTTGTATGTATCTATATCTGTTTCTGATGGTAGTGTCCACTTTGTATGTATCTATATCTCTGTCAGCCGGTAATGTCCACTTTGTATGTATCTGACGGTAGTGTCTACTGTGTATGTATCTATATCTGTGTCTGACGGTAGTGTCTCCTTTGTATGTATCTATATCTGTGTCTGACGGTAGAGTTTCCTTTGTATGTATCTATATCTGTGTCTGACGGTAATGTCTACTTTGTATGTATCTATATCTGTGTCTGATGGTAGTCTCCACTTTGAATGTATTTATATCTGTGTCTGACGGTAGTCTCCTCTTTGTATGTATTTATATCTGTGTCTGACGGTAGTGTCAACTTTGTATGTATTTATATCTGTGTCTGACGGTAGTCTCCTCTTTGTATGTATTTATATCTGTGTCTGACGGTATTGTCCACTTTGTATGTATTTATATCTGTGTCTGATTGTAGTGTCCACTTTGTATGTATCTATATCTCTGTCAGCCGGTAATGTCCACTTTGTATGTATCTGACGGTAGTGTCTACTTTGTATGTATTTATATCTGTGTCTGACGGTATTGTCCACTTTGTATGTATTTATATCTGTGTCTGACGGTATTGTCCACTTTGTATGTATTTATATCTGTGTCTGACGGTAGTGTCAACTTTGTATGTATTTATATCTGTGTCTGACGGTAGTGTCCACTTTGTATGTTTCTATATTTGTGTCTGACGGTAGAGTTTACTTTGTATGTATCTATATCTGTGTCTGATGGTGGTGTCCACTTTGTATGTATTTATATCTGTGTCTGATTGTAGTGTCCACTTTGTATGTATCTATATCTCTGTCAGCCGGTAATGTCCACTTTGTATGTATCTGACGGTAGTGTCTACTGTGTATGTATCTATATCTGTGTCTGACGGTAGTGTCTCCTTTGTATGTATCTATATCTGTGTCTGACGGTACTGTCCACTTTGTATGTATCTATATCTGTGTCTGATGGTAGTCTCCTCTTTGTATGTATTTATATCTGTGTCTGACGGTAGTCTCCTCTTTGTATGTATTTATATCTGTGTCTGACGGTAGTGTCAACTTTGTATGTATTTATATCTGTGTCTGACGGTAGTGTCAACTTTGTATGTATTTATATCTGTGTCTGACGGTATTGTCCACTTTGTATGTATTTATATCTGTGTCTGACGGTATTGTCCACTTTGTATGTATTTATATCTGTGTCTGACGGTAGTGTCAACTTTGTATGTATTTATATCTGTGTCTGACGGTAGTGTCAACTTTGTATGTATTTATATCTGTGTCTGACGGTAGTGTCAACTTTGTATGTATTTATATCTGTGTCTGACGGTAGTGTCCGCTTCGTATGTATCTTTATCTATGTCTGACGGTAGTGTCCACTTTGTATGTATCTTACGGTAGTGTCTACTTTGTATGTATCTATATCTGTGTCTGATGGTAGTGTCTACTTTGTATGTATCTATATCTTTGTCTGACGGTAGTGTCCACTTTGTATGTAATTATATCTGTGTCTGACGGTAGTGTCCACTTCGTATGTATCTTTATCTATGTCTGACGGTAGTGTCCACTTTGTATGTATCTGACGGTAGTGTCTACTTTGTATGTATCTATATCTGTGTCTGGCGGTAGTGTCTACTTTGTATGTATCTATATCTGTGTCTGATGGTAGTCTCCACTTTGTATGTATTTATATCTGTGTCTGACGGTAGTGTCCACTTTGTATGTAATTATATCTGTGTCTGACGGTAGTGTCCACCTCGTATGTATCTTTATCTATGTCTGACGGTAGTGTCCACTTTGTATGTATCTTACGGTAGTGTCTACTTTGTATGTATCTATATCTGTGTCTGGTGGTATTGTCCACTTTGTATGTCTACTTGCAAAGTCTGTGTCTGACGGTAGGGTCCACTTTGTATGAATCTATATCTGTGTCTGATGGTAGTGTCTACTTTGTATGTTTCTATATTTGTGTCTGACGGTAGTGTCCACTTTGAATGTATCTATATCTGTGTCTGGTGGTAGTGTCCACTTTGCATGTCTACTTGCAAAGTCTGTGTCTGACGGTAGTGTCCACTTTGTATGAATCTATATCTGTGTCTGACGGTAGTGTCTACTTTGTATGTATCTATATCTGTGTCTGGTGGTAGTGTCGGGTTTGTATGTCTACTTGCAAAGTCTGTGTCTGACGGTAGTGTCCACTTTGTATGAATCTATATCTGTGTCTGACGGTAGTGTCTACTTTGTATGTATCTATATCTGTGTCTGGTGGTAGTGTCGGGTTTGTATGTCTACTTGCAAAGTCTGTGTCTGACGGTAGGGTCCACTTTGTATGAATCTATATCTGTGTCTGATGGTAGTGTCTACTTTGTATGTTTCTATATTTGTGTCTGACGGTAGAGTTTACTTTGTATGTATCTATATCTGTGTCTGACGGTAGTGTCCACTTTGTATGTATCTATATCTGTGTCTGGTGGTAGTGTCCACTTTGTATGTCTACTTGCAAAGTCTGTGTCTGACGGTAGTGTCCACTTTGTATGAATCTATATCTGTGTCTGACGGTAGTGTCTACTTTGTATGTATCTATATCTGTGTCTGACGTCAGTGTTCATTTTGTACGATCTACATCTAGATTGCAGATTTTCTTAGTTGTATCCTGCTCTTAATCTGAAATGGAAAACTCAACATTAACATTTAAACACAAACCAACAGGTGTGTGACGCTGAACTGTTCTACATACATCTTCATGCCTCCATCTTATCTCGTCCTGTCTTGCTTTCCGCAAAATGCTGGCCTTATGCGCAATAGGACATAATCTCGTTTGACACTGACATGTATTACAGCATACAAGCTTTATTACCGTACGGCTATGCAAAACGTAAACTATTCTAGTTTTTTATTGTATTTTCGACCTTATTGCCAAACGCCAACCTTTTCAAAAGATAGCAATACTCATGGGAAAATACCACGTTGCTAGATAATTCGCCGACCTGAATCACGTCGTTTACTATCGCGTCGCCTGGTACCGCGTCTGGTATTACGTTGCAAGGTAACACGTCGTATGCCTTAACGTCGCCTGGTACTTACTACTTGATTTTATATTTCGTTGTATGGTATCGTGGCAGATCGTCTGTCGCAGTTACCCTATTGATAGTAAGTAGTTCGTCACCGATATTATTGCAGTACGACTTGGCAGAAAGCATGGGAGCTGCTAAAAATACCGTAATGATGCAGGCATACTGAGATAAACATTATTCTGTACAGTGATAGAATTATCCGAAGATGTTAATATCCCACTAATGCCTTAGGATGTATGTTTCCCTGCCAGTAACACTCATCATTAAGATATCTGCATGATATGAAAACGCATCGTAATCTTTTATTTAGCATATTATTTAGAATTTTGTCCAAGTTTTAGTAATAAATTCATTTTATTTTATAAGTTCTTATTGCTGAAGATTGTACTTGTTTGGTGGACTGCTAAACTAGGTAAACTCTTTTTACTACTTAATGCTATATACATGAGATACAAAAACAATCATGATACGTTTTGTGTTACAACATCTCTCAGCACCTTATCTCTTTGTAAATACATCAGCTGTGTTTTCCCCACCACATTTTTGGCAACTGTTTGTCTAAAGTAACTGTTATCTCCAACCATATTTACCGCTTCCGGTCACGTGACATGCTTACTTGAGCTATTTTGAAGATATTTTTTTCGTACGATATTTAGAGTAGAATAGATGCCCGTGTTATCACCTGATAAATTCCTGTTTAGGTGCTCCTGACATTCGGACTTTCAAAAACGTTAAAGGTACACGTTTTAATGGCCTTGGTTTTGAGAAAAACTGATATCAAACTGATAACGACTTTCTATAACTACATCGCTCGCCCAGTTTACCGTATATGATTATAAACCCAATACGTTTACAATAACTTGTACTTTGATTTGTTTCTCGTCAAATATCAACTTATAGTCAGAGACCTGGGTCTCACACCTAGCGAACAGTTGGACAACTTGCGCCCTCTTTTAGTTAACGCTCAGAGTCTGGCGCTCATTTAAATCTAACGCTCAGCTAAGAACTGGCGCTCATTTCTACCCAACGCTCAGCGAACTGGCGCTCATTCCTACCCAAAGCTCACCAAACTGGCGCTTATTCCTACCCAACGCTCAGCAAATTGGCGCTCATTCCTACCCAACGCTCAGCTAAGAACTGGCGCTCATTTCAACCTAACGCTCAGCAAACTGGCGCTCATTCCTACCCAACGCTCAGCAAACTGGCGCTCATTCCTACCCAATGCTCAGCGAACTGGCGCTAATTCCTACCCAACGCTCAGCGAACAGGCGCTCATTCTTACCCAACGCTCAGCAAACTGGCGCTCATTCCTACCCAACGCTCAGCGAACTGGCGCTCATTCCTACCAAACGCTCAGCTAAGAACTGGCGCTCATTTCTACCCAACGCTCAGCAAACTGGCGCTCATCCTACCCAACGCTCAGCTAAGAACTGGCGCTCATTTCTACCTTACGCTCAGCGAACTGGCGCTCATTCCTACCCAACGCTCAGCAAACTGCCGCTCATTTTTACCCAACGCTCAGCGAACTGGCGCTCACTCCTACCCAACGTTCAGCAAACTGGCGCTCATTCCTACCCAACGCTCAGCAAACTGGCTCTCATTCCTACCCAACGCTCAGCGAACTGGCGCTCATTTCTACCCAACGCTCAGCAAACTGGCTCTCATTTCTTCCCAACGCTCAGTGAACTGGCGCTCATTTCTACCTAACGCTCAGCGAACTGGCGCTCATTTCTACCTTACGCTCAGCGAACTGGCGCTCATTTCAACCCAACGCTCAGCGAACTGGCGCTCATTTCTACCTAACGCCCAGCGAACTGGCTCTCTTTTTTACCAGACGTTCACACAACTGGCGCTCATTTCTACCCAACGCTCAGCGAACTGGCGCTCATTTCTACCTAACGCTCAGCGAACTGGCGCTCTTTTCTACCAGACGTTCATACGCTCAAAGAACTGACGCTTATTATAGCTCACGTTCAAATAAAAAGCGCTCACATTTAACGAACGCCCGCTCATTTCTAGTCGCTCAGAGACTTGGGACTCACTCCTTACTGAAACTCGGAAGACTTTAACAAACTTCTAGAAAACTGGGCTAAGATCGAACAGCAGGCATTGCCCGTCTATCTGTATCGAGATACTACATTTACATCATCTCATTAACGTTCAGGTTTTATTTCCCCGACCATATACCAATATATGTTGGCATTTCTTATTTTTACGATGAGTATTACAAAAAGCAGGCCGGGATACACGTTCTAAGGTTATGTATAGATACGGTGTTATCCACATCTGTTCAAGTATTCTATTCCGTTTCAAAGTTTGGCATCATGCCGGACTTGTCTCGAGACTGGGGATCTGTCCACATCAGTTGTCTCACACCGTTTTAGCACCGTCGTTGACGTATTTAGTACTTATAAAATATTCTGAGAAAAAAATCAAATCAGTAAATAAACAAACCGGTGAAAACGAATACATGTAAAGTTTTCGATTTCATGGCGGAGTACCTATAGCGCAGTGTATTGATTCTCCTAGCGTTCTCGATCTGGTGGAGACAGGACGCTTTACCACCAAATACATCAGGATCTTAGTGTACTTTCTAACCACGATTCGCTAATTGAAATACTCTGAATACTGTCTGGTCACTGACGGTAGCATTCCCGTCAAATTTTAGCACGGATATAACGTAAAACACACTTTCTCTGAAGTTGTCCTTACGTACATGCACCAGTATATGTAATTACTAACGGTATTGGAATCATTTGGAAAGCATTGTCGGAATTAAACATAAAATGGTGTTAAGTAAACATGCCATATTTTAGTTTTACCTTACGCAATAGTGAAGATAAACAGTGTTTTCTGCTTGCATAAAGTAGCGTCCCTTTATTTACTAAGTTATTTACTTAAATATGTTTAAAGATGTTTGTTTGGACGTCTGGTTTCATGTATACGTAATACTGTCCAATGGTATTACAAAAGTGCATAACTGTCTGTTACATATAAGAGGAGACGCTTCTAAACATTCTATTTGGATTAAACACATATTAAAAGCAAATGTCTGTCTCGGTGTGTAAACCTCATATTAAAGATTGTTACGGGGCCGCGGTGGCCAAGTGGTTAAAACGTCTGACATTCTGCTTTCACTACCCTCCACCACTGGGTCGCGGGTTCGGAACTTAGGTGGGGCAGTCGCCAGGTATTGTCCGAAGAACGGTGGCTTTTCTCCGGGAACTCCGGTTTTCCACCAATAAAACATGGCACGTCCTGAAATGTCCATAGCTGTTAACACGACGTAAAACACAAACAAATAAAAAAAGTCTGTTACCTTTGTGCTTACCTTTATGGATTTAATATGAGGCTGGTTAAGTATAAAGACCTAATATGCATCGGTTCATCCTCAAATTTCGAGGGGTGACGCTCTTTTACGTTCTCTACATCCCTGATATACGTCATGACGAAGTCGGAGGCCTTGTTTTCACCATCTTTTGGATGATACAAATAGGTCGGTTCGATCCTTTGATGCACACCAAAAGAATCGCGCGGAACCGTTATGGTAAAATTGACTGTCTTTGAAGTCGGGTGTCGCTCCTCTGTACTCTTCTATGGCTATAGGCGATCCAGGTTTTAACACCTAAAATCAATCAAACAGCTTACTACATCAAAGATATGAATGAATGAATGGATGAAATAACCTCCAGGTAAAGATGTTATATAATTTACCTGTATAGACATACGAAATAACTTTCAGGTATTGATGTAATGATATTTACCAGTATAAACGTACGAAATAACCTCATGCTATAGATGTAACATAATTTAGCTGTATAGACATATGCTATAACTTTCAGTTATAGTTGTAATATAATCCACCTCTTTAGACATACGAAATAACTTTCAGTTATAGATGTAATGTAATTTACCTGTATCGACGTACGGAAAAACTTACAGTTATCCAGTATGTGCTCTCTGCTGATAGAAATTCTTGTATATTCACACAACTAAATTGTACATAATCTCGTATCGATATGAAGTAAATGCTCGCACTCTTCTGTAGTGTGTGTATGAAGAGGTGTCATAATGAAATTATTTCTGGAGAATATTTTAATTGTTTGGAAAATTATTTTAGCTTCTAGATTAAATTCTTCAAAAACGTGGCAATACCTGTCAATACATTGCAGCTGTGTTTGTCACCAGACTATGGTGAGTACGATGGCCTTATTTTCGCATGCCAAAGTGTCGACCGCACGTCTGCATTGCCCCATTCAAAAAGTCGCTACAAAAATCCCAAGGCACAGTCTCCTATTGCAAACGAAACTGTCCTCAGGTTTCATTGGTATGAAAGTCAGTGGAAAGATAAATCGATTTACTTCGTTTGCACTAAGATATTTTCCAGTCCTCTATGGATTGATGAAAAACAGACCTGTTAATGTGGTATTTGAGGTAAAGGACGACGGATTACATTTTTACGCATGGCATAATCTGATTATCCTTTCTGAAGCAGTTCCAATTAATTTCGTAACGTAATGGCTGTATTACTTAACGACCTATTAAACCAAGCTAGCATTCCGGGCCGTTCCTCTATAGAAAAAACACAATATGATATGCATACTGTGTATGTCATGGAATTAAACTGTATATTGTATATATTTGAGGTAACACTATTTTCATTCTCTCAACCTGTAACCTGATGTCAGAATATTTTAATAGGTGTCCGAGTGAATGATGTCAGAGGGTGTCTCTCAAAACGTCCTTCGGGTAGGGCACTTCAAAGGTGTAACAAATGACGTCAGAGGGTGTCTCACAAAACGTCCTTCTGGTAGGGCACTTCAAAGGTGTAACAAATGACGTCAGAGGGTGTCTCTCAAAACGTCCTTCGGGTAGGGCACTTCATATGTGTAATATATGACGTCAGAGGGTCGCTTTAAACTATACATGGTGTATGTTACACACGCTCAGTAACACATGTCTGTATCAAATACTTTTTTACTAATAAATCATGATAACAGTCGTATTATTACACTGTACAGTATACTCAAGTGTTGTTCATTTGTGCATCACTTTTGTGCAAAATATCGGCATTTCGCCAAACTCATGATTATATTATTAAGTCTTCAACAAGAACTGTTTACCATTATCTATTATTTCGTTTTGTTGCCTGGCGTCTTTTCGCGGGCGACAAAGCGAAACTACGAAATGGGATAAATATCAATACCACCATACGTATATCTCTCGGAAAGTCTCATGTGATTATCAAGAAAAGAAATCGTCCGAGCGATGAAACATCACATACAAATAAAATACCAAGAATAATGTCTGAATACCACCCATTGTCTTACTACTGTACATTGTCCATCCATAACATTGCCGTCAGGTTGTTATTATAGTTTATAAAATGCTGACTTAACAGTAACTACCAATTGCAGAGCATGTATACAATACCTGTAGATCATGACTGACTTATTCGTTATCTTTTGCAAAGCGTATTATTATACTTTGTGTTTACAAACCTCCAGTACAAGTAAAGTGCCCCCTATAATCAACTTACTCCCGGTCTAGCTTCGCTTGTAGCATGAACTCTTGTTATATTTGTAATTAATACAGCCCGGCCGCACTCATTAAACATTTTATCGACAGATTGGAAAATAATGTGGCAACCGGTCAAGCTTATTAGATTTCGCGCTGACAGATTGACCGTTTACTTCATCCCACAGCTATTATCTATGTCCTTTCTGTGTACGGTACGGCTTCTTACCCCGACCCATAAACCCTACCTGACAACAATCTCGCCAGCACGTGCGACCTGGACAGGCTGACAATATCATCGCCGGTGGGGCTACTTCCTGATAAAACCTTATTCCTCCCTACTCATATCCATAAGTAATATTTTTTATTTCTAATCAAGATGGACGCGCACTAACTTCCAAATGTAGTTTCCATTGAATTTTTTATTTTTTTTTCTGATGAAGATGACTGAATCTATATCGTAATAGGGAGCGAAACGTCACACCTAAACATTTCGCTATATGACCCTGGATACAAAAGGAAAGACCGTATACCATTGTCTTTCTTTAAACTTATTCACCTTAACTCCCGTTTCTCTTTAAGAAAACTAATTTAAACTTCATGTTTTGTCAACAGTGCGGTTATTTTTTCATTCTTTAGTCTATATGTCTGACCATAATTAAATTAATTTTCTGCTATACCGTCTTGGGGCGATCGCGTGGCGAGGGAACCACAAATCTTTAGAAATTGTATCGTTAAAGAGAAAACAAAGAAGACCAAACCCAGACCTAATCGTCTCTAGGGTGTACTTAGGATCTTCATTTGTTGAAAAAAACGACAACCTTCAATGAGGTGCCAGCATGTACAAGTCGTGGTCATTCGGCAATTGTCGCCATTTTTTACTGTAAAAAGAGTTTTAGTTGATGTATTTATATATAGTAGCAAGCATTACTTTCCTCCGTCTTCATTTGTCTCTTGTATAATTTTGCCACGAGAGTTTGTTCAACACATGCGCTGACGATTAGTTTATGACCTCTTGGGACATTCTGTCTGTGTCGTACTAAAACTTGGTCAGAAAAGCAATATCTGGAAATTCTTTTAAAAGGAATCGTGTCTGTCTCTGTCTCAATAGGGGTCCACTTTACCCCTCCACTCTGTCAGAGATACGAACCTTAATTAAATGGGTCTGTAGATATATTCTTGCTCGTGAATCCGTAGATTGTGACACTAACTCATCCGAATTGGTGCATTAAGGCGAGTGGGATGTCGTCATTACCATCGATATAGCGTGATCAACTCTAACGGATTATTTTGCCAAATCAGCACGGCAAGATTTCTTTGGGATCTTTGGGGGGCTTTCATAATATCTATTCATAACTATTCTTTGTGAACATCATCTTGGTCAGGGCCACATCACTTCTGGTACAGAAGAAGGGTATACACCGCGTCAATCTCTTCATCCTGACAAAGTAACTCAATCTACCGAACTGATGGACAATTTCCCAACAGTGGCGCGTAGAACTCCTTCCATAGATATTTGTTGCGTGGACGAGTTTTAGTAAAATGTTCTGATGCCTGATAACCTCTGAGATATGTTAAATCAATCGTGACGGTACCTTTGATTATATGGTGTTATTGACTATCTCAGTGGCATATATTCAACGAGGCGTGTCCTCATGGTGTAAACAGTTAAATACTATCTCTTGTTACACAGTACATCTCCTCGCGTGCACATCTGTATTTTTCGGCACGATCGATCCTGGGTGGTTAGAGAAAACTGTCAGGTGTTAAGATGTAAAAACGTATTTTTGAATATATGGTGATGATTAAAAGAGATATAATTTGTTTTTCGTGAATTTTGCTACTTTTCAGGAATGATCGTATGTTTAGGTAGGTTTTTCTTGATCTTGACCCCAGTCAGCTTTAAAACGTATCCGGTAATGGGGAAAATGGATGCAACCTTATTCATAGGATACTACAAGTAATTACTTGTTAGTAAAAGAGGGTTTGTTGTTTTGATTTTTTGAAGAAGTCTTAGCTGTCACTGCGTACAATATTTAATGATTTATGAAACTAAGAATCTTGCTTTGTGAATATGTTTTTGCAATATTTAACATTCAATTTCGTAACCCTCAAAGATCTTAACCATTTCAGCGTTCGTACCGACATTACATTTGCATTGTGCACGAAGATGTGTTCACTTTATTGACACGTTCCCCGATCAAATAAGTACTTTTCATTGTGGATATTTATATGATAAAACAATATTTCAGTCCTGTAAACTCGACTTGTGAGAAAATACGGTTTTATTTACTCGCAAAACCTAAAGGCGTCTGCCGATGGTGTGAGATTACGGACAATACCATCTCACTGGCCGAATTATTTTTGAGGTAACCGCTTATAAAATGATAAAATGAAATTCCGCACGTAATTTGATAAACCAAATAATAATAAAAAAAGATATTTACTTTTTAAAATAAACCTGCGTGTAAGATGATAAAAAATACGTTATGAAAGTTTTTAATTATATCCGGTTATATAATTATAAAAGCATTTGATTTACACTTTAACATACAAAATGTATATTCGCTTAAAATAATTAACTAATAGTATGCCTGATTTTGCATTTAGAGGCTTATAAATGACAATTCGCATTATTAGATATACAAGTGTACCTGCTTATAAGATTAAAAAAATGTTATGCATGGTTTTAGATACATTGTATGTCGGATTATGATTTATAAGATTATATAATTAACGTTTTGAATATTCTCATTATGTATGATTATAGGTTTACTTGTAACTGCTTTTAAAATATTGTTTAACACTTTTTTTTTAGACACATCCACTTACAAAAAGATATTTAGGAATTGTTTAAATATAACCGCTTATTATGTGACACAGCGTATGATACAAGTTTCGGATTATTAAATGATATTACGAACGTTTTAATATACAATTGCATATATGCTTATAAAATGAATATTTTGTGCACGCATTTAGATACCGGTATATTCTCTAAAAATGATATTAAATACTTTTTACTTATATATGATTACAACAAAATATTATTTTACTATAGGCCTGTCCGTAGGCTCGAGACGTCCTTTCACAGTTGCCCCGGATGTAGAGCAACTATTGGAATGCTCCCATTGACATGTAACAAGCTCTTCCTAAATCCTATTTCTGTAGCTCTAGGCAGTCTGGTAAAACTTAGCGGATTCAAACTTAAATGGGAATGCCTTGGTTTTATGGCGGACGTTTTCCGTTATTCACTGTTTAGTTTAGAGGGAAAACGAATTTACAGCTCCGTGGATCACCGTTTTAAGAGTTAATTTTTAACTATGTGTTGTATTACCGGTACTTAACTATGTTTTATATGACATCTGCCTGATCAAGATTTACAAACATGTATAGGGTTGATAATAAAACTCCCAATAAAGTCAACATTTTTATAAAAACAACAGTGTGCAGCCGATGATGTTATCATGGAATTGGCCTTCACCTGCTCTGTAACAACGGAACAGTGTTGAAAGGTTTCTCTGATAAACAAGGATCGTGAAATGCAATTGTGTAACACAGAATTAGCATACTACGCCTGAACAGTCACAGAAAATACACCAGCCCGGATCTAAACAATGGCAACGCCAAAACAAACGGTCTTAATACTCATTTATCTTCAAACAATATTTTCTTAATCTTAACCATGAATGATAGAAGCACTTGACAGCAACAAACAAGACAACAAATATATCGTCGGTTTTGTTGTTATTTTCCTGCAGAATCATTCATGTAATAAAATGGATATGGACGGTGGGTTCATGTAGGAAGCATGATTGGGCGCCATCAAAATGAAACGCTGTCTTGTTAAGTAACGTCAATAATATAATTGAAAAACTAAAGTTTTGTACAAAGACAACAGATGACGAATTATTAAAATTCAAATGCACACGGGACAAACTGTTTGATAAAAGTAATGCTCCAGATAATAGTTAGAAAGGAAAATGTCTTTTTTTCAAACTGAATACATCTAAAGGACACTTTACTCATGGGAATCCTCGTAAGACGTAATAGGAGACTTTAGCCGTATAGCAAGTACAAATACATACAAAATGCAGGCGTCATAATACAAGCTGAAAATCAATCATGAAACAAAATATCTACTTTTCAGTAGGTAAACTTAGATATCGAAATTGACATGATATTTTCACATTTGTGTTGATAATATGATGCATCATGATCTCATTTCAGCACAGAGCTGTACTGATATGTCATTTGTGGTCTATATGAATGTCTCAGCTTTGCAGACAGATGTTAAAATGTGCGCGAGTGCATTATGATTTATTTGTGTGCAAAGCTTTGTTTTTTATAATGGGATAGACTGTAAATTCCAACACAACTGTAGTATTCTATTATCACAGAATATTCTATATTCAGCTTACAGTTCATTAGTGTATTGTCATGTATGCTTGTTCAATGAATAGAACATCTTCTTGCTCAATGGTATTCAACGTTACAGTTATGATGTCATAGTAATGATAACGTCAACACGTGCTCTATGACATTCATGATATAAATGAATGCCACTTGAATTTGTCCAGGTTATATAGTTGAACGCCACACAGTGATGAATACTGTACAGCACGAATTTTCCTCCGTGGTTTGAAGCCAATTAGATTGTTTCGTGGATATCATCCATAGATATGTACTGTATATCATTCAATATCGTTGAATTTATTTTCGTGGTTCAATAGCAACCACAATAGCCACGAATGTTTATACACAACGAACAGTTCATGTTACACAGTACCATACCATGTTATTTGTTATCGTGACGCTGTTATATTCAAAATAAAATCCTACACAGCCAGTACTGGTCTTTGATAAGGTTAACTAAATGCAAACGCAGCCGAAGACATCTTACGTCCACGATACTACCACCGATGTGTGTGTTACGTCCACGATACTACCACCGATGTGTGTGTTACGTCCACGATACTACCACCGATGTGTGTGTTACGTCCACGATACTACCACCGATGTGTGTGTTACGTCCACGATACTACCACCGATGTGTGTGTTACGTCCACGATACTACCACCGATGTGTGTGTTACGTCCACGATACTACCACCGATGTGTGTGTTACGTCCACGATACTACCACCGATGTGTGTGTTACGTTCATCTCTCAGAAAATGTTATTCAAACTTCGGGAAAAGTCGGAGCTTAAATTTAAGCAAATAACAACAAAATCATTAAAAAAATAAAAATAAATGCATATACCGTTGTACATGTACATAGCAGCAAAAAGCCGAAATCGATCGATTAAAACGATAAATAAATAGATAAACAGAAACACCACCTTATATGCAAGAATAAGATCAAGGGTAAAACGTTTCTTTCCTTAAGAGGAGGGATCAAGTAAATTCCCTCTTTTTTTAAAATTCGAATCGCACATGTAATACTAAACAAAAACGATGGCGTCGTATTCAAATTTATGATTGCCATAAAGGACATGATAGGAACTTAATACTGTATGCAATGTTTTGTCTGTAGTCGTGCCTGAAAGGTAGGGAAAGTAATTGACAACGAATTTACGTATTAATACAGAAAGAAAAAATCATAAATATACGTAGTCAAAGCGATTGAAAAAACAAGTGCGATCAACTTGTAACTGGCAGTAACGCACCGGATCTTAAAACATTTTACAAACATAAACGTAGTAATGGTCATTTCAAAATGAACCAGCAAACTCAGTTGCACCTACGATACCTTTTAGTGTAATGAAATAAATCAATGGTTTACTCATTTAACTGTTATCAACGAATGTCCAATGGTTTGACACCCGACGTTCTACCACCTAATCCTGCTTTCTGCTGTGGTAATCTTTTAATATCCACACATCCGTGATCTGTTCCGGTAAGGTTATTCACAAAGTAATGTACTTGTCGTGTTTTATCAAAAAGATTCCAAAATGAGGTCAGTTAACATCACCGGCTCTATTATATAAACAATATAATTGCATCGTTATAATCAACATGTTCTATATCTTACCAAATTGTTTGGATGCTGGGATGAGATATATATATACCAGTCGTGGGTTACATGTCAATATCCGTTTTGAGTTTTATCAAAACAAATTGTAAGCTTTCCTTTAAACCATGTCGAATTAACACGTTTACATAGTTTTACATACACCTAAGTTTTATCATTACATTTGAGAAATACTACACACATTAACGCCTATATCTAACTAACATGGATACGGAAACTGAAGTAAAATGATACATTTGTTTATCAGCTGCGGGACGCAAAGCTAACTAATACAATCTGGTAAATTTTATCATGATTCGCAATTAAATTCGGATTGTACCCCTGTTAAAGAATCACTAAATGTGACGTCACAGCTTTACATGAATTTGACAATCATGCGAGTGTAGATCCGTAGGCTCAGATATCACTTCGCTGTTGATTGTATCAGACACATCACCACCGTACAGCTGTTCTTAAGGCTGATGTTAGCAGGAGTCTTCAACGACCTGTCGAGTTACTGAAAGCATGTCAAGATTAAATCGAACGAAAAATGCGCCATTTGTTAACGCAACAACATCCGTATTAGTTTGATAAAGAGGAACCATTTCCGTAATTCTGTGTCGAATTGAATTGGCATGGTCTGTTCTCTGGTCGCATCAAATGATTTCAAGTTAGTTACCAATAATAAAGTTGTCAACTATGAGGGACGTTGGCGCATCCAGTACAAGGCTGTTGATCAAGTCACGACATTTTGTCTTGACAGTGATTGGAAAAAGGGTATAATAACAAATTTTCCAATATGAAGCCATTTTTCCCGTTTTTTTATTTAAAATTATTAGATTGTATTCCCATGTGTCTTCATTTTATTTTTTTTCGTTTCTTTCGTAATATAATCAAACATTTTTGTCACATTTTAATGTTGACGTATGAGCTGTTTTGAGAGATCAATAGCATGTTTTACATTTGTAATATTCTCAATTAAAATTCAAAATCACGTGACGCCTCGTGAATACGGTGGGATAAAGGAAATACTAATTGGTCGACTGTTTCACGCGTCGTATTACGTGACTTATTTGAGGGATGCTGGAAGAAACTTCAATTTTCTATAATTCTGTGCCCTTTTTTTAATAGAACCAGGATCTGCTGCTAGCAATACAATGACTTCGATAACTTTGCCTCTCATCTAGAATCCCCTTGGACTTTCCTACTTTAAGACTAAAAGACTTCGTAACACGACATGTAATGTTTTGATTTTTCCTTGAGTTTGACAAAACTAGATTTGGACACCGTTTTCTGGTTACAAAGTCAATCATAAATTACGTCGGTCTTAGTCTTAGGCTGAGTGTTAATGTGTTGTCCTTACGTTACAGTAGCGATGTGGCTAAACTCAGCTGGCGACAAACTGACGATAAAGAAGCCAAACAAGCCAACAATTGACCGATTTATCCACCCTGTACAATTCGTAATTGTAATTTCCGAACATAAAATCACGCATGGCACAAAGTGCGTTATCCATTGACATATTTACGAGATGATGTATCTCGGACTTATAGAGACACCACACATAACATACATCTAAATCCTGGTGCGAGGCTCCGTAAAATGTAAATACATGTAGGTGGTTTCAATTTGTTTGTTTTGTATCGTGTTTATTGAGGGCACTTTGATGAGTTATAACCGGGCTGTTCTCACTGTTTATCACGTGTAGACTTGCTGTATTCACATGACGTTAGTGTTAGCATATTCCGTCTTTGCGTATTGCAGAGTTATCTTCTCTTGGGAGCAGGTATTGATTGTTACGTCACTTGTTTGTGAGAGTAACGTCATCACTTTTTGAGAAAACGACGTCATTTTCTCACACAAACCAATGACGTAACAATCAATACCTGCTCCCAAGAGAAGATAACTCTGCAATACGCAAAGACGGAATAATGATTCAGAGGTTTGGGATTCAAGGTAATAACTGTATACTAAAACGCACCATTGTGGTACTGTTGTAGAGGATCATGCGTAATACCTGTACAAGGCTGTTATCTCATATTTCTTAAAACAAAAACAAAAAATGTGTTTTCATTTATATTTGACATACAATGCTTGAAATCCCTGTAAATGATATTATCCATGGTCTTTCTCGGTTATATAACAAAATAATAAAACCAAAACCCCGGTTAACCGCCCTGGTCGTGCTTTCTGTTAAACAACCTCTCTGGGTTTTTTTTATTAGTGAGCAAAATTCTTCGCGCTAAAGTCAGTGAATTAACTGTTTGATTACCAGTGAAATAATAATATTCTGATCAGAGTCCATAAAACTGCCCTGAACTTGCTTTCCCGGATACAACAGCAGGGCGGAACCCCCTATAGACCGCCCTTACTGCCTTCTCGGATACAACAACAAAGTAGGACCCACGAAAGACCACAAAAGACACTGTTTCTCTGACATAGGTAAGACAGTGTTATGACGGAGGTTCTATTCATAAAAAATTGTACATAATTTTACAGAGAATAGACATATATTGCTATCAGTATCCGGCGGAGGTTACTTATAAAACAGTTATTCATTGATTGGGTAAGAGGAAGTGTGAAGACAAATAGCCGAATCGCATTTAAGTCAATATGCAGTCATACTTCACTATAACTGCAGTAAAAGGTTTTGTAGCTGTGAGTGATATTGCTTGACTGTGGCTTTTGTACAGATATTGGATGATCTTTCAATCTATGTGACAGTTAAGATATCCACCAATCACATGTCACGTGTCATTGTACATATGTAAGTAGTGCAAAAGTAACATTTGGTCTAGTGCGGGATATTATTACAGCAACTTAGCTTTTTGAATCGAACAAACCAAGTTGTGCTATAGTGTTACTGTGATGTTCCCAGATTTCAGACAACAGAAAGCGAGTATTATATTTATAATGATTTTATTTAACGACAATCATGAAACTAATTATTTAACTTATAATGTATTAATCACTCTTCTGTTATCGGATGTATGCTCGCAAGAGCTTTAACGCGAGAGGAAACAGGAGTACCCAGGGAAATGCAACGTTGTCGGACAGGGGTCCCAATACATGTTCACGTCCGATCAGGGAATCGAAGTTCGGCCGTCTGTTGGAAAGGCGAGAGTGCTTTCCACAGTCGACCACCGACTACATGCTATATTGCTTATATCATGTACATAAACAATGAGATGTGACAAGCAGAAGACCACGGGAGATATGTTTGTCCTTGGAACTGGAATTGATAATGTGCATCATAAATTAATTGGGTCAAGACCGCATGTCAATTCAAATGACTTAATTGCACGGTTTACGAAGTTAATGTCATGTGACTTTTCATGTGCGTTAAACTCTGTTTGCGTAAATCTCTCGCTTTGAACGAAAAATGCCGTCACACACGTGAACAATTTATTCCGGAGAGGAATGAAAAATTCTCAAGAAAAGAGTTCATCGGTGTAAAGATGTTCAAAACATTAGCAGCAATATTGATTTTCCCAGGAAGGTCCGGAACTTTGTTTATTGGGAGATTTTGGTTAAAAACCTTGATTTTGTATATGATGTTGATTTAAGATGCCAGATATGCATCAGCTCCGGAAACCAGAAAACGTTTCATTATAACAAATGCATTCTGCAGGTGGTGGCGTACATATATAAACACTTTCAGTATATTCTTTTAATGTTTTTGTGATGATTGACCTCAAAGACGAAAGCATATGTTTTGCAAAATATATAGCTTAGGATGCTAACAATAAACATTGAAAAAATAATGTTCGACATTCCTACAATACATTTATTCGTATGAAGAGGCCATTTATATGCTAAACTTTTCAAATAAATATCGAAATGTTGCCGTTTGCTATAGAGTGTATGGTAGGTTTAACAGTTTCTTTAGCTCGTTCCTGCTTTCTATATTTCTAAGCAATATAACAAATTAGAAATACGGTAGGTACAGAGAGCAAAGCAGTAGTCTAAGGAAGGTGACAAACATTGTTAGCACCACGAGAAAAGATCATTGGCCTGCACATTGTATGAACGATTAAGATAAATACCGTAAGTACAAAATAAGCTCGTAACATCTCAAAGAGGAATTGGCAGAGCGAGCTGAGATCGCTGATAACCGTCTGTATGTTGACTGTAACAAGTGTTTATTTGTTTAGTAGGTTTCAACAACAGATTACATAACCGCTGTATATACGGTACAAAGGCGCTGACAGACAGAGGGGCATGGTGCACGGCCAGCAGCTAGCTTGCTCGTTAAGTTATGACTCGGTTGTACTGAAGATACACTTACTATTGAATCTCAGGGCGAGATCTATCTTACAATGGGCTTGTAATGTATAGATAATACGTTGACAGGGACATACGTCAGAAATGCCACATCAAAGTGTACAGATATATCCAACTTTACTCACGTAACAAGACAAAAAACTATTGCTAAATCGGGATTCATTCAATATTTATGATTCAGACTATCATGTTTAGAACGTAGATGACTTTTAAAAAACAGATTACTGGTTGTGTCGACAGAATTTTGTACAATGACAAGAACATGATAATGGGTCTGTTAAAAACCCGCTGATTTAACGACCGTAATCGTGAGGCTGTTCATATCTTAGAGTTGGTAACGACGTGACCTTCATTCGTATAAGAAAGGGAAATAAGAAACTTACGGCGAGAATTATGCTTAAAAATTTCATCTTCGGTAGGATAAACAAGAAACAAGTGTACTTGTACTAAAAATCACTGTCAAACAAGGAAAATCATCCTCAGCTGTCTCCATTTTAAACTTGAATTTTGTGTCCTCAAATCTTTTTGTATTATAATGTATCCTTGAATCGTTTTGTATTTCAATGTGTCCTCGAATCCTTTTGTATTTCAAAGTGTCATGGAATCCTTTTGTATTTTAATGTGTCATGGAATCGTTTTGTATTTCAATGTTTCATGGAATCGTTTTGTATTTCAAAGTGTCATGGAATCCTTTTGTATTTCAAAGTGTCATGGAATCCTTTTGTATTTCAAAGTGTCATGGAATCCTTTTGTATTTCAAAGTGTCATGGAATCCTTTTGTATTTCAATGAGTCATGGAATCGTTTTGTATTTAAATGTGACATGGAATCATTTTGTATTTTAATGTGTAATGGAATAGTTTTGTATTTCAATGTGTCCTCGAATCCTTTTGTATTTCAATGTGTCATGGAATCGTTTTGTATTTTAATGTGTCCTCGAATCGTTTTGTAATTCATTGTGTCATGGAATCGTTTTGTATTTAAATGTGTCATGGAATCGTTTTGTATTTTAATGTGTACTCGAATCCTTTTGTATTTTAATGTGTCATGGAATCGTTTTGTATTTTAATTTGTCATGGATTCGTTTTGTATTTCAATGTGTAATGGAATCGTTTTGTATTTTAATTTGTCATGGATTCGTTTTGTATTTCAATGTGTAATGGAATCGTTTTGTATTTTACTGTGTCATTGGTTCGTTTTGTATTTCAATGTGTCCTGGAATCCTTTTGTATTTCAATGTGCCATGGAATCGTTTTGTATTTCCATGTTTCATGGAATCGTTTTGTATTTGAATGTGTCATGGAATCGTTTTTATTTTAATGTGTCATGGCATCGTTTTGTATTTCAATGTGTCCTCGAATCGTTTTGTATTTTAATGTGTCATGTATTCGTTTTGTATTTCAATGTGTCAGGGGTTCCTTTTGTATTTTAATGTGACATGGAAGTGTTTTGTATTTCAATGTGTCAGGGGTTCCTTTTGTATTTTAATGTGCCATGGAAGCGTTTTGTATTTCAATGTGTCAGGGGATCTTTTTGTTTTTTAATGTGACATGGAAGCGTTTTGTTTTTCAATGTGTCATGGAATTCTTTTGTATTTCAATGTGTCATAATCCTTTTGTATTTCAATGTGGCATGGAATCGTTTTGTATTATAATGTATCCTCGAAGCCTTTTGTATTTCAATGTGTCGTGGGATCCTTTTGTATTTTAATGTGAATGGGAAGCGTTTTGTTTTTCAATGTGTCATGGGATCTTTTTTTATTTTAAGGTGACATGGAAGCTTTTTGTATTTCAATGTGTCAGGGGTTCCTTTTGTATTTTAATGTGCCATGGGAGCGTTTTGTATTTCAATGTGTAATGGAATCGTTTTGTATTTTACTGTGTCATTGGTTCGTTTTGTATTTCAATGTGTAATGGAATCGTTTTGTATTTTAATGGGTCTTGGGATCCTTTTGTATTTTAATTTGACATGGAAGCGTTTTGTATTTCAATGTGTCCTGGAATCCTTTTGTATTTCAATGTGGCATGGAATCGTTTTGTATTATAATGTATCCTCGAATCCTTTTGTATTTTAATGTGTCATGGAATCGTTTTGTATTTTAATGTGTCATGGATTCGTTTTGTATTTCAATGTGTCATAATCCTTTTGTATTTCAATGTGTCATGGAATCGTTTTGTATTATAATGTATCCTCGAATCCTTTTGTATTTCAATGTGTCCTCGAATCGTTTTGTATTTCAATGTGTCATGGAATCATTTTGTATTTCAATGTGTCATGGGATCCTTTTGTATTTCAATGTGTCATGGAATCGTTTTGTATTTCAATGTGTCCTCGAATCGTTTTGTATTTCAATGTGTCATGGGATCCTTTTGTATTTTAATGTGACATGGAAGCGTTTTGTATTTCAATGTGTCATGGAATCCTTTTGTATTTTAATTTGTCATGGGATCCTTTTGTATTTCAATGTGTCATGGGATCCTTTTGTATTTTAATGTGACATGGAAGCGTTTTGTATTTCAATGTGTCATGGAATTCTTTTGTATTTCAATGTGTCATGGAATCGTTTTGTATTTTAATGTGTCATGGAATCGTTTTGTATTTTAATGTGTCATGGAATCCTTTTGTATTTTAATGTGTCATGGGATCCTTTTGTATTTCAATGTGTTATGGAGTCCTTTTGTATTTTAATGTGTCATGGAATCCTTTTGTATTTTAATGTGTCATGGAATCCTTTTGTATTTTAATGTGTCATGGAATCCCTTTGTATGCTAATGTCATTGAAACACTTCTGTCGTTTCAAGAGTTCTCGCATCCTTTTGTATTTAATGTGTCCTCCATTTGTTTCTGTATTTCCAGCGTGTTCTCGAATCCTTTTGTATTCTTATGTTCTAATTATGTACTGACGTGAATACATTATGGTGTGTTAAGCAGTATTTTAGTTGGACCATAAAACAAAATTTGATACGATTAAGCTAATTTTACGTTCAAACGCGAATTTGTTTTTTTCAGAGATCATATGTAGAACATATAAGAATACATAACAAAACTGAATATCAAAAACCCTATGTAATCAAATCCGGGCATGTATTATCATTCTTATAATATAACATTGTATTATATGTAAAAATAAGTATAAATAAATATGATCAGATGCTTTTTATCTTATGTAAAATGCTATCTACATAAGTAGGGAAGGAAGACGAAATACAAATATCGACTGATGCCGACATTTACTTTGTTTACCTGGTTTATATGAGCTAACATGGCATTGAATACTAAATATTATATACTCAAGTTATTTTGACTTAATTGATAAAGGATTTGGAAAACATCTGCACTCTAGTCGTTACAAATTCTTAAAATAAATAATCGTCATTGTATGTATTAAATCGTTTGATTTTATTTCTCATTGAAAGCATTGCAAGCTCGGAACTTACAAATGTATATCTAAAAAGTGTGGAAACCCTAGTTGATTCCATTGGCGTATTTGGTGATAATAGTAAATACCTTTCCATGTCGAAGGTTCATCATATTACAAGATACACGCCTTGGAAGCGACAAAGTATCTTTAAATACGTAATGGGTCCTCAAACAGGTACAAGAGAGACATATTTTAAAATTTCCTGTTCATAAGCTTGTTAATGAAAGTTGTTTGTGAGAAGATCAGCTTGAACGAGCCTAACATTTAAGAAATACTAAGCAAGCATGATCAGTAAAATTGAAATAATATCATTTCGAATTTGTGAAGAGTATCAAATTCGAATCATTACATACCAAATAAAATACTGAGTAAATGATTAACAAAACGCACAGGAGAAAACAAATAGCCACTGTATTACAATTGTTTTCTGCTACAGAGTCATGTAGCCTGCTCGTCGTCAATACTTTTCAATATTCCACATTCGATGTATTTTTATGAGGTTTTACTCTTAGGGCGACTAGCTTCCTATAACAATGTAATGATACTGTTACAGAACTTATGAAGTTCTCATCACGCGAAAAATATTATAATACCACATCCCGACAACATTACTCGAGGCGTGTCAGCTTCAATATCGTTGTATGAACAGTTTCTGCTGTAATATCTAAGTTTAAAAGCATCGGGTTGAACCTCCATTTCTACCAAATGAGTTAGATTAAACGGCATACGACTCTGTAAAAGGAAACAGCATTGACGTAACTCTACGACATATCGTCACTAACCTGTCTATAGAATGGCTGCAGAGAGAACAAACAGGTTCTGGTTGCACACAATAAAGCTAGTAATCAGTGATTTATTACACCGGTAACAGCCTGGCTAGAGGAATATTTCACTACCTCTGGGGGTGAGATAGGGATATCTCGTCCCAAAGGGGGAATCCTTAAAATGCCAAACATTGAGGCTGGCCGAGGATTTGGTAACTTAAAATTATTATCCCGAGGGTCAAGCCCTCATCTCATACAAAGGGCGTTACTGATCCCTTTTCTCTTATCCACTTGATCCTCTTGTATAAGCAATGTTGACGTTACGGGACATTGGTGACATGACGTCAAAGCATGGTTAGAATTACGTCGTGCGATTCTTATGACGGAGAAATCTCACAACCCGAGGATAAGGAATGGATATGTCACACAAAGGAAAGATTTGATACACCTGTTCAGAGGAAGGGATGTCGAATAAAGAAAAAGTAAGGTGTGACGGTTCAGTGGAAATACTATCTTCTGGCACCTCAGGTCTAGATGTATTACTACATGTTCAAGTCAAGTATAGAACAGTCGGCATGGCATCCTATTTAAATACTACAGGATAAAAGACACAGTGTATGTGAGAGAGCAGTTATAGAATAGAAGTAACCCTGGGTAACGTAGACGGAAGCTATCACAACCAAAAACTGTTCTGGTGTTAAGAGAGGGAATTACTTCAATCTGAAACTTACAATGCCTCTTCCGTTGGTGTTCAAGTTGATGGTGTCTAGAACAATTAGTTGGCACGTAATCAATCACATCGGCTACATCAGGGCAGCAGGAAAAACTGTAACTGGTGGGGGTTTTAAGCCAGCTTAACTAGTTCCTGACGTGGACAAAGCCTCACACGACGCGGACATAGCTGACATGACCTAGGCTATATACTGTATACTATTATGTCTCTATAGTACTGTTCAGCCGCAACAAGGGCACATGTACCATACTGCTATGTCAGTACGGGTCAGGCGCAACAAGGGTACATGTACAATACTGCTATGTCAGTACTTACCTCCGTAACAAGGATACAAGTGCCATACTGCTATGTCAGTAGTGACCTCCGTAACAAAGGTACATGTGCCATACTGCTACGTCAGTACTGACCTCCGTAGCAAAGATACATGTACCATACTGCTAGGTCAGTACTGACCTCCGTAAGAAGGATACATGTGCCATACTGGTATGTCAGTACTGACCTCCTAACAAGGGTACATGTACCATATTGCTATGTCAGTACTGACCGCCGTAACAAGGGTACATGTACAATACTGATATGTCAGTACTGGTCAGCCGCAACAAGGGTAAATGTACCATACTGCTATGTGAGTACTGGTCAGCCGCAACAAGGGCTCATGTACCATACTGCTATGTAACTACTGCACTCCGTAACAAGGGTACATATAGCATACTGCTATGTCAGTACTGGTAAGCCGCAACAAGGGTACATGTACAATACTGATATGTCAGTACTGGTCAGCAGCAACTAGGGAACATGCACCATACTGCTATGTCAGTGCTGACCTCCGTAACAATGATACTTGTGCCATACTGCTATGTCAGTCTTGGTCAGCCGCAACAAAGGTACATGTACCATCCTGCTATGTCAGTATTGTTCAGCCTCAACAAGGGCACATGTACCATACTTCTTTGGCAGTACTGGTCAGCCGCAACAAGGGTACATGTACCGTACTGCTATGTCAGTACTGACCGCCGTAACAAGGGTACATGTCCCATACTGCTATGTCAGTCTTGGTCAGCCGCAACAAAGGTACATGTACCATACTGCGATGTCAGTACTGACATCCGTATCAAAGCTGCAAATACATTTTCTTCGTGGTCTAGCTAGTTTGTTGTAAAAAAGGATTACATTGTTAATATTTCAATGTTTGTATATCTCAGTTATATACATCAGGTCACACTGAGCAGTCAGTGTCAATGTTAGGCAAGCTTTACTGCTGGGTGGAGCGGTATATATGTCAGTACTGGTCAGCAGCAACTAGGGAACATGCACCATACTGCTATGAACGTACTGGTCATTCGCAACAAGGGTACCTCTACCATACTCCTATGTCAGTACTGACCTCTGTAACAAGGATCCATGTGCCATACTGCTATGTCAGTACTGGCCTCCGTAACAATGATACATGTGCCATACTGCTATGTCAGTCTTGGTCAGCCGCAACAAAGGTACATGTACCATCCTGCTATGTCAGTATTGTTCAGCCTCAACAAGGGCACATGTACCATACTTCTTTGGCAGTACTGGTCAGCCGCAACAAGGGCTCATGTACCATACTGCTATGACAGTACTGGTCAGCCGCAACAAGGGCACGTGTACCATACTGCTATGTCACTACTGACCTCCGTAACAAGAATACATGAACCATACTGCTATGTCAGTACTTACCTCCGTAACAAGGATACAAGTGCCATACTGCTATGTCAGTCTTGGTCAGCCGCAACAAGGGTAAATGTACCATACTGCTATGTCTGTACTGGTCAGCCGCAACAAGGGTAAATGTACCATACTGCTATGTAACTACTGCACTCCGTAACAAGGGTACATATAGCATACTGCTATGTCAGTACGGGTCAGGCGCAACAAGGGTACATGTACCGTACTGCTATGTCAGTACTGGTAAGCCGCAACAAGGGTACATGTGCCATACTGCTATGTCAGTAGTGACCTCCGTAACAAAGGTACATGTACCATACTGCTTTGTCAGTACTGACCTCCGTAGCAAAGATACATGTACCATACTGCTAGGTCAGTACTGACCTCCGTAAGAAGGATACATGTGCCATACTGGTATGTCAGTACTGACCTCCGGAACAAGGGTACATGTGCCATACTGCTATTTCAGTACTGGTCAGCCGCAACAAGGGCACAGGTACCATACTGCTATGTCAATACTGGTCAGCCGCAACAAGGGCCCATGTACCATACTGCTATGGCAGTACTGGTCAGCCGCAACAAGGGTACATGTGCCATACTGCTATGTCAGTCTTGGTCAGCCGCAACAAGGGCCCATGTACCATACTGCTATGGCAGTACTGGTCAGCCGCAACAAGGGTACATGTACCTTACTGCTATGTCAGTACTGGTTAGCCGCAACAAGGGCACATGGACCATACTGCTATGTCAGTACTGACCTCCTAACAAGGGTACATGTACCATACTGCTATGTCAGTACTGACATCCGTATCAAAGCTGCAAATACATATTCTTCGTGGTCTAGCTAGTTTGTTGTAAAAAAGGATTACATTGTTAATATTTCAATGTTTGTATATCTCAGTTATATACATCAGGTCACACTGTGCAGTCAGTGTCAATGTTAGGCAAGCTTTACTGCTGGGTGGAGCGGTATATCGTGATAGGGATTTATAAATACCAGTCCAAAAACACTTCCCTTTTACACCGGATTGTAGTCTAGGCTGACAATTAACATAGCATATGGTCGTGTCTTCACTGACCGTCCTGTTGTCTTTCGTGTTAGTTCTGAAATTCGATTTGTCCCTGTGTATATTCTATGGTGTATTTTGGCATTGTGCATTGAACTTTTTGTACAATTTGTCCTTTATTTGAAAGTTTAGGTTCTGTGCCTACACTTGTATGTGTTGATTTTGTGATAACTGTTTACATTTCCCTTGCGTGTTGCTTTTGTAACGAATTTTGTCATGTTTTTTAGATTTGATGAGACATTGTTTTCTGCTTTGTTTTATGGTAACTTTATGTGGGAATCGTAAAGTTTTTTTTTTATAGGAATGTGGTTGTTCCAAAATGATTAAATATTCATGTTTTATTGACCAAAACAGTTCGTTATAATGTAACACTGACGAGGAATTATAACATCATGAAGTTACTCTATTGATCCTTGTACCATACATATGATCAGAGATCACGTGATAATATAGATATACCGAAACAAAATAACCACCAGCTGATTTTGTTTGAATCAATACAATTCATCAATCTACCGGCAATGTAAGACTGTGCGCAGGTCCTGATCGGGCTACCAGACACATGGTGACCTGATAAAGGCTTTCCTGACACTCAATGTCGCTTTACTAACGGTACATGTACTTTGATTGGCAGTTCTTCGAGTGCAATATAATTAATTTAAGATGAAATCAAGTTTGTTAGTTATTTACTAGACATATAAAATCAATAAATCAACCCTGTCATTAGCTTTAACTTTTGCTAATGTTCGAGAACTCGTAAACCTCAGTCTAATGTATCCTTTGACAGATTTCGCAATCTGCCCTGGTTCTTATTGTTCCTATAATTATCAAAGGTGATTTACTGAGTATATTGATTTAATACGACCACGTCGTGAATAATAAAATATGATAGAATCGCCGTTTTCCTCGATATATGGAGACATTTACGGCGTACGGGATCAAAATAATTTCGCTTACAGCTTTGCTCTTGTTGCCTAATCTTAAATATGGCTAACTTTTCAGAATTCTAATATAACGACATCCCGCAGTAACAGAAGACACGAACCAGATGTTCCCTCATGACTCCAATTTCTGATTTATGATTATAATGTGTCTGTTTCATCCCCGTTGTATATTGATAGAGTATAGTAGTCTCTGATATTCTGGTATCGCAGTGTCCTATGATTACAAAATAAGCCCAATGCTATAGATGTCTTGTAAAAGACAGACACCTACAGCTTGTGTATAGAAGTAACTGTTGGAATAACGATTGTGCCTCTTTCGCACCCTGAAAAGAAATGAATGTCTCTGTATGGTATTGATATAAACACTCACCTTATTAGCTAGCCCTGATCTTTTATGCCGTTGGTTTACGACTCTACCGTCGCTTGCGATCCTACTGAATGTATGATTCATACAAAAAGTGAAATACGGCTTGATTTATATTGTATGTGATTTCCAGTGTTAAGTCGTCATGTTATGACAAAATCCGAACCTCGACTTTTATTTATTATTGAATTTGATTTCAAAAAACATGTTTTATGTGCTATCGTCGTGTTTCATGTAGTATACAATAATAGCTATGAATAATATATTTATTTATTAAGGAAGCCATGCATTCATTCTTGCAAATAACATTTTGTCTGTTAGCACATAGCTTGCCGCAACAACCAGACACTAATAAACTATATAAGAATGGAACTCTCCGCGCTGGATAATAACGTATCTAGGTGGTATACCAGTATGATTGACTCTCACAGACTAAACCATAGAACAAGGAAATTATTGAAGCCATATATGGCGTAATATGGAAGAAATTAATAAATCACAGATTTGTTGGTCTCGTATTACAGGGCAATGACTTTGTATTATGTATGTAAGAGCAAATATCGTGACACGTGTACTTCAATCTGATTACACAAATTAGATCGTTCTAGACGCTACTGGTACAAAACATATCAGTTTTAAGGATTTAATATTAAATAGTAATATTTCTTTCTATGATTAGTAATGATCATGTTCATTTGAAAATGTCACGTGCACTTTGGTATGTTATGCATTCGTATGTACATTGTACATGTACGTTATGTGCATAAATGTTGATGGCATGTGTATACTCGAGTATGTTGTGTATACACCTGAGTACATTGTATGTTATATGTATATTTTTGTAGGTACATATATATGGGTATGTCATGTGTATACTAGAGTATGTAGTGTATACACCTGAGTACATTGTATGTTATATGTATACTTTTGTAGGTACATATATATGGGTATGTCATGTGAAGACTCGGGTATGTTATGTGTGTTCTAGGGTATGTCACCAGTTAATTTGAATGTGACATGTGTCTATATGGATATATGATTTCTATATAAGGGCATGTCATGTGTGTATTTGGGTATGTCATGTGTGTATTGGTGTATATAATGTGTGTATTTGGGTTTGTCATGTGTGTATTTGGGTATGTCATGTGTGTGTTTGGGTATATCAAGTGTGTATTTTAGGTATGTCATGTGTATACTTGGGTATGTCATGTGTGTATTTGGGTATGTCATGTGCATATATGGGTATATCACGTGTGTATTTTTGTTTGTCATATATGTTCTTGGGTATGGCATATGTAGGTATTTTGACATGTTATCTGTTTACTTGAGTACCTAACACATATTTTTCAATTGTCATTTGCCACAAAAAGTCTATGAATTTCTTGTGTGTATAATGTGCTTTGTACGATGTATAACTGCATTAAACATATTCACGTGTTTTTGTATGGGGGTTTCTGGGGGGTTTCATGGCTCAGATTTGATGTCTCTTTAATTCGGTTAGTTTTTGTTTTTTTTAAGTACTGTTCTTTTAAATCTGCTTTCATCAGTGAAATTATCATATAAGATGTACTTTGATGCGTAAATGACTTTTGTTAAACATTTTTCATTTTCCCCTATGATATATGTTTCCTACCAAGTCGGTATATGGTTGTATCTTCTCTGTCGTTACAGACACATTCCATCAACACGCACAGAGAACAGAGACTCCGTCTGTCACAGGCTGAAGCCGACTGTTTTGATATAATAGACAACAATGAGACTTACCGAAACCCTACCGGAGGTATGTATGCCCAGTCCTTATGAAAGGGAACTAACATTTAACTTGGGTTTATTTTGGTGTCAGGTATCCCCGTTGTATTTTTAATTATGTATTAATATTGTATATCTAGTATTTGTTTTCATTTCCGCAAATTTTTGACAGATGTAACAGTGATATGGATTGAATAGCAGACAGGTCAATTGAAATTCTTTCCGTGAGTGGCTGTACATTTGATGTTATATATTTACAATGTACTAAGAGTATATAAACTGATTGATTTAAGGATACTTTGAAATGAAAAATGAAATAGAGTAATACTTTGTAACAAATCAGTTGAGATAACTCCAACATAATCAACACAATGGGTGATAAACTCATAGGATACCACACAAACAAGACGCAAACAACTTACAATCACACATCTAACACAGTTATACTCTCCAAGTATACTAAGTATCCCCGACCTTCCGCGTATTGTGTATTATTATTAAGTATATTGAATGCCGACAAATGTTCACCCTTCGACGATAAAACTTCGCTGTTTATTTCCCCGTCACATTTAACAATGTGTTTTATGTTGTTTACTAATGTTCACTATCATGATAAATTTACCCTCATTACAGAGGACGAAAAGTAACCCGTTTTGATGCAAAGACGATTTATCATATAACTACACACGTGTACTAAAAATACATCGGATACACAGACACATGCTTGAGGGGATATCAAGTATGATTTTACTGCTAATTATCAGTATTTATATGATCGTAGGCCCGATAACAAGTCCGATTAGAAAAATAATTTTTGACTTTGAAGACAACCCTTGGCTTCCCTGCATTCAAATATATTTCGAAATCAGGCCGGCCTTGGAAATATTCTTCGTGTTCGTATTCCTGACACATGTTACACATGGCCTATGTTTATGTCAGATAGCCTTTTACCGAGGTAACCGACGTGTCTTGATTGAACATAATACACACATTTGTATGTAAACCAACATCTAATAACATTGCACTACACTGCTGTTTCGTCCTTTTAGAACTTAACGACAATGCTGAGGGTCATGAAGGTCGAACTACAAAGTGGTCCAAACTATTGTTGAAACAGAAGTAGAGGTGCATTAAACACCTTGATAATCATACGAATTTAAAAGATAACTTAGGGCACTGAATAACGTCTTTTCCCACAACCACTGTAGGCCTCCTCACCCAGGACTCATTGGATAAACCTGAAAGGAGTTGGAAAACATTTTTGGTTATCCACTGTGGGATGGACCTTGATTTATGACGTCACGTATCAATGCTTTTCGACGTCATTTTTTTATTGTGACGTCATGCCCCATGGCAATTGTTTCCCCATCAGAAACACACATGATGTATTTTCCAGGGGGGAAATCTGGTTTTTCACATAAAATACGAACGTTATGGGAGAAACAGGTCCCCAAACTCGTGATGATTAGTTATCACATTTATCTAACTCTCGTTAGTTAATTTTCAAATTGTTAGAGACACTCGGTAAACATGGTGTCTTTATACAATTTGAAGATTAACTAACACGAGTTAAATATGCATGATAACTAACCATCACCCGTTGGGGAACCGCTACTTATCTTGAACGATGAACGCAAGATATAAACTATAAACTATAAAATTGGATAATTTTTATGCTACGCCAAGAATGACTTCCGCGCATATACCATTTGCTGCGCATGTATAAAAAACATTTTTTTTTCAATGGAAATCTGGAAATTGATCTTCTTTATTGATTGAATGCATAAACTGATGTATCAAAAATGAAAATATAGGCATTTACATTAAAATTACAAAATTGGTTATAAACGTGTTCAAGTTCAGCATTCAGTAACCATGACTGAGACGAGATCAATTCAATCACGGCTTCTACAGTTTAACAAGTATCCAATATACCTTTGGGACGGTGTTTAGAATAGGGTAGCTTCAAAAATAAACCTCAGATTTACTGCTTAAATTGATATAAGCTTAACCTAAACTTGACATTTTAAGATGTTGAAGCTGTCATTACATGTTTAGAGGTGTCAGAAAGCGGTCTTATTCCGACAACCCTTGTTAATCAGAAGAGTGAAAACAGCCTGGTCCATTAGTATACAACAGAGTTGTCAGAATGATGTCGGCAGATTAACCACCTAATTTATATAGTGCAGACGTTCATATTTTAGCGGTAGTCTCATTGAAGCATTTCGGGCTTAGATAACATTGCGCTTCATTATAAATGCGACAATGGACGTTCTGGCATATTGTCCTCTTTTCAATATTTTCGAGACGAACCCATTCATAAATGTATATGATGGTGTTTGATAGGGCACTAAGATATGTAGGTCTACAGTACGTGTTTAGTGCCTTATCTAATACCATCGAAACAGCTGTGTAATGCAGTTACTTTTTTACATACAGTATCAATTAACTTAATTTTATACGTGATACCACATTTATGTTTATCTTGAGTTCATATTTTAATCAAAACCGTTTCCTCAGCGAAATGCCTCTTTGATAGTGCTATATGTGTTCATATTTACCAATTAGATAGAACTTTTCAACATAAAGAAGATAATGTGCACAAACGTGACAAAGGAACGGTGATAATATGAATACACTTTAACTATATAAATTCTTAAACTTTAAGGATATAATCCTCTATTTACTACGGATCACCCTGGGTTGTTCTGTATGTGTTTATGTGTGACACGATCCCTGTCGTTGTAACAGGTCTATTCTGTGATAAAACTTGGGATGACGTTATGTGCTGGAATGCCACTCCCGCCGGAACTGTCGCACAACAGCGGTGTGCCAACTACATCGACGGGTTCATGAAGTCGGGTAAATAGTTCAAATCAATGCTTAGATCGGTAATTGTGACGGAACTATATTCATGTATGATTTCTGAAATGTCCTTTTTTGACACGTCCTCTCATTTCATAGCAATATGAACTGTTAGTATTGCTACACTTTATGTTCTAATTTGATATATAATTAATGTTTAATCCTGAGATATGAACATCAAATCAAGTTTGACGACATTAATGTAATTTGAAGCTAGGCTATATTTTGTTAATTCATTCTGACCTTGTGGTACAAATATTTTAGTTTACTACCCTGACAGCGCTATGCCCATTTGTTACTTATAGAATAGCACATGTTAACAACGTTATTTGATTTACTTTTTATTATCTTAACATTTCTTGTTTGAAAACTTGAGTTGTTAACACTTATTCCTTTCATTTTTAGCATATGCCAGCAGATATTGTACAGAAAATGGAACATGGTTTATCAACCCAAAGACAAACCAGACGTGGTCGGATTACACACCGTGCGTCCCTCTAAAAGGGCTGACTACAATTGGCGTGCGTACGTTTCCTTATATCTGGAATAGGTACTAGAGGGGTACAGTTAGGACGCGTAAGCATGACCGAAAGCATATATGCATCGTTTATAATTCTAGACGGAAACAATCTAAACCATACGGGTTTGAAAAAAAATGCATTAATCATGAAATTGTACATTATTTTAAGACTTTAAGAATAACGAAAACAATCTAAACCATACGGGTTTGAAAAATGCATTAATCATGAAATTTTACATTATTTTAGTACTTCAAGAATAACGAAGACAATCGTTAAAAGGAGAACTTATTCAGCCATATTCTTTTATTGATAAAAGCCTTATATATTGGGATATAGATTTAATTTTGGTTTGGTGTTTAGTTTGTGTTGTTTTAATCATTTTGGGTTGTTAGTTTGATATTCACTTGTTTGAAACGCGAATCATTTAGCATTAGTATTTATTTACAAAATTATTTTGGATGTGTACATAAAAAATTCAAATAGACATTTTATCCTTAAGCTTGCGTTTTTTTAAAATATACATGCTTTTTTTTAGCTATATAATACCTGTTTCTGATATAACTTATTCTTACTTCTAGAATGTCTTTAGTATGAAAATTATAATTTTTAGTTCTATATTGTATTGTTTTGAAGTTGTACCTCGCATTTTCGTTTCTAAATGTACATTACTATCATTGTCTTTTGTTGGACATGTTGTTATATTCAGACATGTTGTTATATTCAGACATGTTGTTTTATTCAGACATGTTGTTATATTCAGACATGTTATTATATTCAGACATGTTGTTATGTTCAGACATGTTATTATATTCAGACATGTTGTTATATTCAGACATGTTGTTTTATTCAGACATGTTGTTATATTCAGACATGTTGTTATATTATGTTTATGTTAATTACAGTGTTTACTTGATCATTATATTTTAAGTTTACGTACTATTTTATTTCAGTTTAATACCATATTTTAACATCTACTATATTTGTAAAATGACATCATGTTTTAATTGTGCATTGCTTTTAATATTGCATGTTAAACTCATGGATATTCATGCGAATCAGCTCTGAATATTGCCATCCTTGTATAAATGCTATTTTATACATTTCCATATTGTTTCATTGTTGGCGTTTACAGGAGCACCTGCCTAGGATCCGACTTATGTACAACATTGGTTATGGTGTTTCTCTGTGCTCCCTGGTCATAGCTGTCTTTATAATGCTGTGTTGCAGGTTGGTATCTCACGTGATAAATAACATGTACCCTTGAACTTCGTTCGCTGCTTAAACTGATCAAAAAGTAATCATAGAAAAACATACAAACACACATGGAATCTTTCTCCTTAGTAAAGTGGTTGTATGTTTTATGTCAGACGTAATTGAAATTGCGCTCACAGGTTATTGGTTTTCTGACTTGCTGACAAATGCAAATCAATGGCATCGTTCAAAGAAGGCGTCCATCTGTATCTCATGTTTATATTTTTCTCGAAGTGTTTTGCAATATATACGAAAGTGTTTTTTTGACTCGCTCAATAACAACAACCAGCCCAGGATATTGATGACGGAATTCGAATGAACGCCATTGATAATAACAACGAGATATAGCCGAGGGTATCGATGATAGTCGTTTGATAACTTTTACTGACAATAACAACAGTAATGAAACGGGATGAAAACATTATGATACATGTCGATATTGCCTTATAATCATATTTCTTCCACGCGAAAAATATTTAATCTCAATTGGGAGGTAGTTTCAGCAAATATTCCAATAAATCATCCCATCTCCTCAGGTCTTTAAAATTATAGATCAAGTTGTTTTAATGACGTTTGATGACGCCTTGCAAATATCAAAATCGTACCTTAAACACATCTCTTGGAATATAATTGCATCTCACTAACAGATTCGTCTGATTAAATTGAGAAACTCCTACACACCTTTATACAAGTTTATCAACGTCAACAGCAAAACAATTAAATCTTGCAGGAATTAAAGCGCAATGATGGAGCTAAATTACGGGGAATAATGCTTGATGGCATATGACTGTTTACACTCTAACCTTAATCATTCTAATACACCTACAATAATATATAATGATTGATATAGTATTACAGGGGCTGTTTTATATGATGTCTTATCAAAACTGAAAACATCGACCCTCACGACAGAAGCAGGATGTTATCCGTTATGTAATGGTTCGTAACGAATAGTCCCATATGCATTACTGTTTCAGTAAAATATGTGAAAAAAATGATATCCAAATACTTTTACAGATTTGCTAAACAACAAAACATATATTCTTAACATCAATCAGGACTTATTATTATTGCAATTTATTTTCTGTGACACAGGTAAAGCTTTAGACAGGGTTTGGCATGAGGGATTTTTATAAGCTAAACAATCTGTTATATTAGGTCAACTACTATCATCGTTTAAAAGATAGAAAGCAACGGGTCATTCCTTAAGGCCATTTCTCTACATTAAGGTCAGTAAAGTTGGCATACCGCAAGGGTCAGTTCTGGGACTATTTTCATTTTGAAATTACATTATAAATTAGCACATCACTTTTTAATACTATTGATGATAACAACAAGTGTGTAGTGGCTGATTCTTTAGATGAAGACTTAGACAATATCAATATATGGGCCAAAAGATGGGATGTTAAATTTAACCCTTTAAAAACTTAATCGGTTATATCTACAAGAAAGAGAAATAGTTTACACCGTCACCTCAATTTGCCGACACAGACATTACTACTTTTGACTCGTATGAACACATTGGAGTCACACTAGCTGCAGAGGATACTTGAAACAAGCATATTCAAGTCATGTATGAGAAAGCATTCTAAAGATTAAATATGATAGCATACCTAAAATATAAAAAAGAGGCACATGCATTATTCCTGCAAACCATAAGAGGCGACTAAGTGTGAACCCCCTGCTGTGACTGTTACAAATCCATCGCAGTATTGAGAGGCGACTAATGAGACATTCCGTAGCATGTTGGAGATTTGTCACATTTACCGGGGATTTCCACATGCACATGTTCCACGTTTTTGATATCTCTCGTTGACTCACTTTATATGATAGTGCATCTTGCCCAAGAATAGGTCCTCTACATCAGCGTCCCTTGTCCGCGATGCTCTCAGCTTAGTTGCTGCCTTCGGCTGTCTTTAGCCGAGGGGACCATTGGTTTTATATAATAGCTATATTTTCAATTATAGTATATCAATTCTATCTTCTTGTAATATGATGTATATGTGCATGTAACTGGTCTGTTTCACTGTGTCTTGAAAAAGGAGCGGATCGCTCCGAAAATTTGACAACCTTAACTTGTCCACACTGTTGGAATTACTTCGTTGCCCAATAAAATATAAAATTGATAGAGAACACGATATCACAATTTGCATTGCCTTTATCAGACACCTCTACTCGAGGATGCTGATGCTAACTAGGACAACTGCTGTCAACAAGCTATGACCATTCTTGAATCTATACAAATTGAGGCTGCAAGAATAATAACTGGTCTGCAAAAGGGAACATTACATAAACAATAGTGCAATGAGCTTGGGTGGGAAACACTTGAAAATAGACGGAAAAATCATAAATGTATACTTATGTATAACATATCTTATCTGTCTGACATTATTAATCAATTTAGAAATACTATTGATGAGCAATGATACCCATTAAAAACACTAAGATTATTTAATCCGCCAACATGTCACAGTAAACTTCAGCAGTTTTTCCCAGCATGTTCCGTGAATTTAATTATTGAAGTAATGACATCTATAGAAAGTCGAGCATGACAACTTGTTACTTACTCCTCCAATCCGCCGTTTCCAATATATTATAAGTGGTATATGTACATGCACCACACGTGAGAGAATTTGTATCATTTGTGATACCTTGTTATTAGCGTGAAATATTTTCCCACTTATTGTATATACTTATATGCCGATCAAGTACATGTGCATGCGATGGGAGAAACTAGGACAATGAAGTAATAACATCATAATGTTCTTTAAAACAAAAATCGTAAAGACAAAATTAAAGTGCATCAGCTTTTTGTCGGAAGTTGTTCATTCTTAAAAGTACAATATGATCTTATTAACTCGTTTTAGATAGAATGGATTGATTTTGCGATACTCTACTACAAATGTGCAGACGAGAGAGAAATTGCCTGTACTCTTTACCTGAATCCATAAATGGAATTACGTAACATTATTATGATGTGATGAAAAACTGTTTCTGTTTTATCTGTACATGTTGTATTTATTTTCCTTTTTTTTTTACAGACGACTGAACTCCAAGAGCAATACCCTCCACATCAACCTGTTCCTTGCCTTCATTTTCCGTGCCTTTATGTCGTTTCTGAAGGACAGCTTATTTGTGGAAGGGCTTGGATTGGAGAAGGACATCATCCGGGGAGAGGAAGGCATTATGTTCAGGAGTGATGGAATGGTTCGTACTGCAATAATAATAATTCGAGGTTCTTATATACCGCTTTATCACAACCTAGTTCGTAGGTCGTCTCAAAGCGGTTCACAAATTATTTTCCGTGGTTATCGGGCCTTTGCAACCTGCCAATACCTTTCTCAACTCCCTTGGGAGCATACAGCCGGAGCTGCCATTTCGGCGCTAACAGCTAGCATTCAACAATTCTAGCACTGCCCAACCTCGTACTCATTTACAGCTCAAGTAGACTGGAACAAGTGGAGTAAAGTATCTGTCTCATAGATACAACACAGTGCAATGCCGTGCCGTGACTCGAACCCGCAACCCTTCGGTCACGAGCCCGGCGTCTTACCACTAGACGACCGTGCCCAGTAGAAAGACCTGGAGTTGCTGGTCCGTGTACACAAGATGTTTTCTGTAACTCACGAGCTAAAAAGAAAAAACTATACTGATCTAGCAACTCTAATTATTGAAAATCTGGTGTTACATTATTTAGCAGGCTTGAATCTACAATAAACACATATTTTGCTTTCTCGTCTGAATGCTTTGGTACATGTAGTGTTGCTATTTGGAATGAGTTATCGTGGTCAATACCATACAAACTTTTCTAGTAACTTCGCCTTCTTAAAGTCAGCGACTGTTCATTTTGACCTTACTATTTTTTATTAATAGCGCACTATAGTGAGAACATTCCGAATTCAAGCACAATAGTCTTGTTTTCAAATCAGTTATATGAGGATTGGTCTTTGATAATTTTTTAATATGGCATGCATAAACATTGCAGGGCCTACGAACTTAAAACAAACCCTACAACTACTAAAACAGCTCTTTATCTAATTAATTTAGTAATGCAATATTTTTAAGTAAACAAACTGTCATAAATTGAATATAATAAGGTTACATTTAATTATCTAATCCAATACAAATCGTGAAAGGACGATAACTGAACTAATACACGTTTTGTGTAAGGTAACATATCACTTTGCGCTAATGCTTCCTTTTACTCTTTACTATCAGTTTAATTTGTTTAATAAGATATAATTATGCACCACGAAAACGGAATTGTGGAAATGTGTTTAAGAACTCTTCAAAATCTAATGCAAAATTCCTAAATCCCTAGGGAACAGCAGATTACACTGAAATTATCTTTTGCGAAAAAAGGTCTGGTTGAATCGTGTCATACGTCTCCTAGTCGACAACAGAGAGGAAAATTGCGTTAATTAAAGCACTCTACATTCGAAAGCAATGACACTTTTATTATGTTTTTATTATTTGATTACTTTTGGGTCTGTATCCCTTGGATTTTATGAAGGATGGGTTGTCAACAAATATACATGATTTATGTAATTGCTAATATCCAAAGCATTAACAGAAAATGATTGAAAAAAAAAATCATTTCACAAGAAAATTGGAGTTATCTCCCCTGCACTGTTTAATTGGATTGGTTTGACAGAATATATGCCTAGCCTGATATCCAATCAAATTGACATATATAAAGTCAATAAAATCTGTTGAAATTGAAATTTGATGTCGTTTTGTCGTTTTTATTAGGGATTTCGTTGACATTGATAGTAAACATTATATTTCTACTCCACAGCACTGGGAGTGTAAACTGCTGTTCACACTGTTTGTGTACGGGGTGCTGGCTAGTAGTATGTGGATCTTCATGGAGGCTTTGTATTTACATGTCCTTGTGTACAGGACTCTCTTCACGGAACGACACGGCGTCAAAATGTACATCGTCCTCGGCTGGAGTAAGTCAATAACACCTTCTTATACAGAAAAAAATGAAAAGTTAAAGTACGTTTATGACGAATCCAATAGGTTTCCTACACATTCTCTTTTATTTTAGATAATAAGATGGTGTTTGTGTACATAAATCACAGATTGTATAAATACTGTCAAATCAGATATTTTCGTGGGGCCCAAATTTCGTCGTTTCACGACAAAACACCATTTCATGGGCACATTAATTCGAGGACAACGAGTGGGCCAGTTCTAAATCGAGACGAGGGGGCTCAAAGACTCCTGCACATCTATGACCAAGTATAAAACAAAGCTTAGCTGAATCAAGTCATTTCGGTACATATATAACGACTATTGTACAAACGCTTACAGGGTAGTCGAAATCGACATCGATTTTGTGGACAACTCCTACACATTTTACAGCTTTGTGTGCATATGCTTCACTGGTCATTTTTCTGATGAAGGTGACAGTGTACATATCGTACTGGTCTTTGAAACGTTACATAGACAAATGTATTGGTTGTGTAAAAAGAACTTATCATAATCCATACTTACCAACCTGATAAAAAAAAAAAGATATATTCCTTATATATTGCCGTAAATAAGGTTGTTTTAAAAAAATAAATTCAACCACACACAGCTTTTCTCAGACAAAAACAAATTATCAAAAACTAACAAGCATGAAACATGAAAACATGAAAGTTCGAAATAGATATGAAATATGTATATTGCGTGAAATCGAGCAGTACATATGTATCCCAGTGTACGTTTAGAGTAATAAAAACGAATTGGTTCAAAAACCATTATACAACTCGGTTAAAATATATATACAGTACCATTTTTTTCTTCTACAGAGATAAAGAATACCTAAAAATCACACTTTTGGGGAATTCGATTATCGAGCACACTCCTGTTTCAAACGTAAATGAAAGTAAATTTGGGAGATGTCCTATGCTATCTGCAGTAGATGAGTGCTGTACGAGATAGCTGAGTTTATAAGAACACCAGTTGTGTTGCTGCTTATCAGGCAGGCACAAAGCGCCGTAAGGTATTTTTCCTTTCCTGACTATCAGACAAGCACCAAGGGGAGCAATGCATCTCACACTCCCGGAGGTACACGCACATGCACATGCGCAGCAGGTAGCACTGCTTCCGTGTACACAAAAAACAATAGCGCACAGCAACATTACAAGATCGGCATTCAGACCGCATCTGTTAACTAGATTTGAAAACAATATTTTATACGATTAAGACATACTGCGATATGTACAATTTTTGAATGCATGTATTTCAAAATAACATGTTTTGTAAGAAAAGATTGCCAACTAATATTGTTTGCCAGATCTTTAAAAATAAAGAAATAGAAATAACCATTGTTCATTTTGCCGTTAATTCATGACGTAGGCACACCGTTTCTTGAGACGTCATAGTGATTGGTATATATATGTACATGTATTAAACGCGCACATTTCTATAATACACGAGCTTGTGTTGATTAGGTACACGCGGCTATAGTATATACTCCAGATATGCATAGAGTTGTAAACAAACAAAATCAGTGCGTTTTAATACCTACCAACAATTTACACGAATAGTGGGTGGTCCTTTGTAGACATACGGGGTTAATAGACAGTGCTCTATTACTTAAAACACATGCAGGGACTACCAGAGGCTAGTACCGATTTCGACATAAGGTCGTCACTATTTAGTACCACTGATGAGCCTTAAATTGACAAAATGTTTAGCCTTTTTTGTTTCTGCATCAAGATATACAATTTGAAAAGGTGGTCCCATGCTTCGTACTTATTAACTTAATCGAGGGTATTAACGTCGGAATATTATTTTGCAACAAATTAAAAGAAAGAATCTGTTCATTAATAATAATTTACTTATTGATACCTTCGATTGGAACATTGAAAGAAATGTCTGGAAAAAATTGTGGTCTTTAAAGCGTAATGTTTTGATTTTGATTATAAAGAAATTTGTGTCATGATCGCAGTTTTATGGACAGGCGATCTTAAATGTTGGTGTCACATTTTTGTTGTTGGATTAAATGTACATCGTTATATTTTTACTTTACTCTTCGTGCATTGTGTTGTAGTACTTCCAGTGGTCTTTCTCATACCGTGGGTCATCGTACGAATCAACTTCGAAGACTTACTGTAAGTATAGCTGTTTATTATAGTAAAACGTGGTTTATGAGTGGTAAGTACGATATAAACGGACAAACAGAAAGAAGTGGTAATTTACGATTTATGTATCTAGTTCAAAACTATTAAAGCGATATATTCTTTAAAACAATGGAATATTTCGTTAATTCACACTATTGTTATTCATGATTATATAGAGACTATTATGTTTATCTTTATATATGATTAGGGTGTTGTTTGTCTCCAACGAATGAAAATCGACGGAAGTCGGAGAGAAACGTGCAGGGAGTTAACATCTGTCTCTTACCAATAATTACAGCACATGACCTGGTATTTTTTCAATGATTGTAACAGCAGGTCAAAAACAAAAAATGACTACAGCTCGAACATGATAAATTATTACCCATATTGCATCGTAATCAAGTACAAGGGCGATAAGTACAAGGGCGACAACTCTGTTAACCTTACACGATTATATCATGAGGTAACACCACAGTGATTAATATCATATGTTTATCTGCTACAGATGCTGGAATACCAGTCCTACAAAGGAGTTTATGTGGATAATCACCGGCCCAGTTATCCTCACGACTGTGGTAGGATACGTTTTAAATAATTATCTTAAATCTTACATAAAATGTTCATGTTTATCAAACACCAGTGTGAACGTCAGTATCATGTTAGTATGTTCGCATGACTTAATTCAATGTGATATGTGGGCATACACATTTCTGCGTATACTGTTTTCTCTATCTGTGAAAATTATATTTACAAGATGAAAATCAACCTTTCTATGTTTCTTATTTCAACTGTTCCTGTATGAATATATAAAATATATTTGCACACATGATTGCTCTCGGTACTGTGACAACAATATAGATAAAACGCGAAAACCAAGTAGTGAAATACCTCTTAAAAGTAATTAACAAAAAAAGGAGAGGGGGAATCTTCATTGATTTGTTTTGACCATTATTTAGCTATTAGACTTTTTTGGCTCAGCAACGGGAAAGTAACATCGGGCCTGACAACAATAATAAGGGACATGATCATTAAGACAAAATACTTTGTTGGAAGCTAAAAACACGTATTTAACCTAGAATTGATATTTCGAAGTGGGGAGGGGCCAATGTCCGAATGTGAACCTAATCTGAAAAAATGTCAGAAATATGGGTGGGCATCTACCCGATCACAAACATATGGTTAAATACGGTAATTTAGTATTGTGACTCGATCAACGATATACAATGAATGGTGCGGGCTCGAATTGGTTTATGAATAGAAACGGAAACTGGAATAAGATTTGACAACTAAAGAGTAGCAATCATGACCCCATAAGTCCACTTATAACGTCGGGGATGAAATAGCATTAGGACTAAATGAAACAGTCGTAGTGGTCTTTCTATTCACTTATGGCCAAAATGGCCAGTGACCAAAGCCTTGGTCGGAAATCTCATTTACAGTATATCCATTTTCATTTCCTCGGATTTATTATGGATAGCTAGTGGCAAAGGTTTGTCAACTGCCTAAAATGAAAAGACAGGAACGGTAAAGAATACTCAAAATGATAACGGAAACGGCTTTTGATTTACTGTGTACGGCGAATCTGATTTTCCAATGCCATGATTAAATAACGTCCTTTTTTCAATTTTTTCAGATTAATTTCATTTTCTTCATAAACATAGTGCGGGTTTTATTTACTCGAGTAAGGACTAATAGAAACGTATCTGGAGCGCGGAAAATAAGGTAAGACACGTATATATTTGATCTTAGTGTGTTACATATGTTCTACATGAATATCAGTTACCACAATGATTGTGACATATTCTTTTGCAATAAATGGAATACTCATTCAAAAATTCATTCCTTGTGTTCCATGGTGTGAAATTAGGTTTAATATGATGTAATATCACTCAATAAAAATGTTATAGTCCAATATTAGTAATTCATTGATGAGTATTGTAAAGCTGACTAAAGTTTCGCCGTTTCACTAGGTTTTGTCAAGGATTGTAATAGGCTTACAAAAAAGTATTATTGAAGATAATATCTAAGTACAATTATCTTAAATGAGTAGTTAGTCCAAAAAAGTACCACAAACGGTACCTTAGCTTATAATAATCATATACAAGTTATCATATTTATATCCTTATTGTGCCAATTAAGTTGCCAACATATATGCACAAGCGTTAGCGAAAAAATGATTTTGAGTTTTTACATGTTTTCAGTATTGTATCGCTAAAACATGTACACTGTAGCTAATCGAGCTACATAAAATGGAGCTTGTGATTGATCTCTAATATTTCCATGGTAATTTATGAAACCAAAAATAAAGGCATACTTAAAATTTGGATTATTTAGAAACATTAAACTTTTAAATGTAGTTCTTGCACTAGGCATTCATTTCAAATACCACTGAGATCTTATTGTGAATACGGAATACGGTTTATTGGCAATAATGATACTATTGCTTTTATAAAAAAGCTATCTGAACGAGGCTTAATTGTGTTTTTCATTTCTTTTCATTGTCAGAAAACTTGCCAAGTTCATTGGAGTGCTGATCCCACTGTTCGGAGTGTGTTACATAGTGTTTGCCGTCCTGTTTAGAGTAGAACTGGATGAAGACCTAGATATACCGTATTTATATGGCGAAATGTTCTATAACTCCTTCCAGGTAAATGATGTTGACATTTGTATGTTAAATATTGATTTAAGCAACGGGAAATGAAATGATACCATTTAGGGTATTTTAACGTATAACGAGTCAAAATTTGGAAATGATTCTCAAGGTAAGGATGAAAACCATATGAGTGCGTCGAGAAAATGTTCACACAATGTACTTTGATAAACGTTTCTTAGTCAAACTGTAGAATTAGGGTAATGACCTGAAAATACAAGTTTGTTTGTATTTGTCATATCTGGCTTAAGAGGAAAACTTTGTGTATTTCTAATATATGAAAAATAGTTTGCTGAAATGTTCAACAGATAATAAATTACTTCATCATAATTAATCTGTCAAACCGACTAGACTCTACCAATCCTATACCGAATAGTAGTTAAGTACAGTGTAAGTATTATGATTAATGTCCACATTTGTTTTTAAGTTATCTGATAAAGGACAACATCTAGGTTACTCATTACCCTTACCACGGAGGCAAGTGTATGTACACTGATTCCAAGGTAGCCACCAAAGATACATTTGACTCTTACAGAAACTCAATTATCTATTGTCAGCAGTATTACAGATCCAGTGCTAATTCTCTAGTGCTGGTACTTTTTTGAATCAATGGTCCCTATTCTAGTCCATTTGACAGCTCTCTAACCATTGCACAGGTCCTATAGTTCTTGGCAAATCTCTATTAAAGGTACATGTACCCGTCTTAGTTATTCAGGTAATTCACCTTCCATTACACCTGTCCTAGCTGTCATGACAACTCTTTATCACTGCCACATGTGCCTATCCTGGTTATCCGGGCAATTGTCCATCCATCCCGCCTGTCCTAGCTGTCATGGCAACCACTGTTCTAGTTATCTAGGTAACTCTCTATCTTTTCTGCTTGTTGTAGTCCTCTTGGCATCTCTCTATTCATTGCACCTGTCCTAGCTGCCTTGACAAATCTCTATTAAAGGGACCAGTCCTAGTCCCCTTGGCATCTCTTTATTCATTTTATCTGTCTTTGCTGTCTTGACAAAGCTCTATCAAAGGGACCAGTCCTAGTCCCCTTGGCATCTCTCTATTCATTTTATCTGTCCTTGCCGTCTTGACAAAGCTCTATCAAAGGGACCAGTCCTAGTCCCCTTGGCAGCTCTCTATTCATTGCACCTGTCCTGGTTACCTTGGCAAATCTCTATGAAAGGAACCTGTCCTAGTCCCCTTGGCATCTCTCTATTCATTGCACCTGTCCTAGGCTCTTTGCAATTCGCTAGCACTCTATCGATGAGTGTCCTAGATACTTGAATCCACACTGTCAAAAGCTCCAACTCTAGACCCCACGTCTTTTTTATCGATGGTAACCGTCCCTGATCTTATGATACATCTCTATCAGCGACACCTATCCGAGTTTCCACTTTTTTTTGACGATTGCATCTGTCGATGATATCCTGGCAAATCCATGTAAATAACACCTGTTCTTGATCCTATAATACATAGTGGTTGTCCGTACTCATACCGTTAACTTTAATGTCAGGCATATAAGGTTTACAGGAAATTGTGTAAATTAACGCTATTTAGTACGCTTCTGATATTTATTCTCTCGAACAGGAAATTAAAATTGTAGCAATGTCGGGATTGGCATGTAATTTCCCGTGCCTCTGCTTGCCTATGGCTTCTGAATAGGAATATCCCCAGTCCGTATTCAATTTGTTGTTAACTTTTTTGTTGAGTTGAATACAGCAAGAAACAAGAACGATCAAGTTAAAACGGTGTATTGTGTATTCGTTTATATCATAAGATACTATCATGCGGAACCCACATATGAATTAAATAGCACCTTTAAATCGCAGCTTACACAGATTTATCATAATATATATATGTTTCTGATATAGAATAGGTTGCTTTCCAATTTAACTCTAATAAAAGATGATTATACGTAAGACAAATTGTTTTTGTTTGTATTCGTTTTATTTTCAGATTTTTTTTATACAAAACAAAGTACATGTTCATGTGTATCACATATGTAATTTGTAATAGTTGAAAACCGCACACACACACATCTTGCTTCCACTTTCACACAAACAATTATTGATTGTCATCTTAATACATTTTTCATAAGTGTACATTTACATTACGTTTGTATAAGAAAAGCAGAAAAGGAAAGTTAATAAAAAGAAAAAATAGACAGGATGAGAAAAAGACACCGACAAAACATAATATGACACAAAAACATAGACAGACACATTTTATTATTAAAATCCTTTACCATGGTTATTCAATTCCTGATGAATTTACTTTGAAAGGTGGAGATAATCATTGGCACTATCGCTGAAAAAGTTAATGCTTTCTATTATAAATTTGTATAGTTCAAACTATTCTACCTTTAACCAAATCCTAAGCAGACCGGCAATCTAAAATTATCTTTTTAACGAATATAGAGGAAACAACATAAATTTAACCGAAAGAAAATTTCAAAACTTTTACGTACTAGAATAGTGGTTAGACTAATTCCTACACGTGCAAAATATTGTTTATCCAACAATGCTATATGCGTCATTATTGTCATTTCAGGGATTTATTTTAGCTATACTGTTTTGCTTTCTGAACGAAGAGGTGAGTATAACAATATGTATATAATGAATCGTGCATGAGTAGCGAACCATTATCTGCCTGTCCATCGCCTCTCCTAACGTTGATATCATGACCCATTTTCTTACTTATAAAATTCCCAAAACTAGGTATATTAATACATTGAAAAAATCATATTACAATTTTAAAGCGGAAAAAGATTAAGACATGAAATATGAAAATAATATGGAGCGACAACAGCAGAGACGGACGATACATCAAACCAAAAGTAAAGACATTGTGAACTCAGCAAAAAGTTGATAATGCAACAAAGCAAACCGTCATGGAAAGCATTTCCTAGAATATATGTGACACCTGTCAAATCCAGACATATTTGTAGGCAAAATATCTATCAAATACAACAAGACGTTATTTAGGCCTTTAAATGGCCCATGCATAACTCGATCATAAATGCCGAACACACTTTCGATATATGAAGTCGCAAAAAAGTCCGATTAATGATACAAGGAAATTATAATATGCACAATATCATCTTCAATAAGATTCAGCAGTTTGGAAATAAATTATACATGCATCAAAGTGTTACCTTCTACACAAACAATGTACGTACTAAACGTGTCGCAACGCTTCAGGACCCCATTGTTTGGCTTGATCAGTACTAGTTGGTCTTGAAACGTTGCGACAGGTTTAATTCGCATTTTGCTTGTGTAGAAAGTAAAACTTTGGTATTACACATTTCCAGACTGATGAATCATATTGAAGATACGCATAAGAAAGTTTTGTTCCTGTATCACTGTAACTGTGATAATTTCTGACACGATAACCATACCTTACGGGACTTTTATGTAGATTGACAACGGCAAACGTACTGGCCAAACTGTACTACAGTTATATCCAAAAGGAACTGAAGGGGAGGTTAACGTATGATAAAACCCCAGTGTAGTGGTGGAACAGGAACCCTTCATTAAGTGGACGATACAAACTATAAGATCAATGAGCTTCAGCTTACTATAACAGTTTTACTAAAAGATAATCCAAACATCCGTTCGATATCAGTTGAACAGACGCACAGTAATAATAAACAATGCAAAGTAATTTAATAGAAGATTTCGAGACTGCGTTCTATCAATTATAACAGATGACGTCGAAGCTGAGTGATATATATTATAACAGATCGCATCGAAGCAGTGTGATACGAAAAGAACAGACGACATCTAGGATGGGAGATATCAATTGCACTGCTGACATTGAGTCTGTGAGGTAGTAATAGAATGTATAGAACAGTTGATATCGGGACTCTGTGATACAAATAGAATGTATAGAGCAGTTGATATCGGGGCTCTGTGATACAAATAGAATGTATAGAGCAGTTGATATCGGGGCTCTGTGATACAAATAGAATGTATAGAGCAGTTGATATCGGGGCTCTGTGATACAAATAGAATGTATAGAGCAGTTGATATCGGGGCTCTGTGATACAAATAGAATGTATAGAGCAGTTGATATCGGGGCTCTGTGATACAAATAGAATGTATAGAGCAGTTGATATCGGGGCTCTGTGATACAAATAGAATGTATAGAGCAGTTGATATCGGGGCTCTGTGATACAAATAGAATGTATAGAGCAGTTGATATCGGGGCTCTGTGATACAAATAGAATGTATAGAGCAGTTGATATCGGGGCTCTGTGATACAAATAGAATGTATAGAGCAGTTGATATCGGGGCTCTGTGATACAAATAGAACATATAGAGCAGTTGATATCGGGGCTCTGTGATACAAATAGAATGTATAGAGCAGTTGATATCGGGGCTCTGTGATACAAATAGAATGTATAGAGCAGTTGATATCGGGGCTCTGTGATACAAATAGAATATTTGGCATTACAGTTTTGTAGTATTTATAGAGCAGAACTAATTATAAGTAATATAAACCCTTTTGACGCAGAGTAATTGTAGGAAATACTATGTTTCTGTCATAATATATAGTCATATGGAATACGTGCATCATAGCATAATGTGAATAGTGTTAATGGGTGTGATGTAAATATGTGTAAGTGTTTCTGTTGCTTCTGTTTTAGGGCATGGTCTCTCGTTTGACCTGTCGTCGTCATAAAGATGTACACAAACTTTATAGAAAAGGTTCTCTGTGTGTCATACCTTATCTACGTTGCTTTCTGTAGTTAGACCTGTATCACTGAAATGGCATTATTTTCCGTTTGCTCCTCAGTCACGTACCTGTCTTCGTGTGATGTTTCCGTTTGTCTCTCAAATATGTTTCTGACTTTGTGTGATGCTTGAATATGTCCCTCAGTCATGTGTCTGTCTTTGCGTGTTGTTTCCGTTTGTCTCTCAGCCATGTACCTGTTATCACGTAATGTTTCTGTTTGTCCCTCAGTCATGAACCTATTTTCTCGTCATGTGTCCGTTTGTCCCTCAGCCATGTACCTGTTATCACGTAATGTGTCCGTTTGTCCCTCAGTTATGGACTTGTTTCCGTGTGATGCTTGAGTGTGTCCCTCAGTTATGTACTCACTTTTTCTGATGCTACACAGATCACGCGCGCTTTAATTAATTATCATACTGGTTAAATATACATTGGTTCACCAACGAGTGTTGGTTCTCCAACGAGTGGTGGTTGGTCATCATGTGTATCTGCCTCGAAATAGTTCATCTTCAAATTGTAAAATGACACAAAGTTTATGTTTCTTTAAATTATGTTAGTGGGACAGACCTATGCTTTTAAATAAATAATTTGCATTACCTCTCCTGACTTAATTAAATTAATATTAATGCAAGTCTGATTTCCTTTTTGGACCTCCTGTCCTGTGTATGTTTTACATTCGCTTTTTAAAACGTTTAAACTAATGTAAAAATTAATATGGACGAAATAGCTATATAGTGCTGTGTAATACAGTTTTAGCACACTGTACTTAAAACCAAATGTTACAGTGTAATTTTCAATATAAAAGGTGATAGACGTTCATATTATAATGCAAGATAGCATATTTGTAAAGTGTTTTCTCTACTCATCTGCAAATATTATGTACATAGATTTGTCAGCACGATGTTACTATGTTTCCTGGAGTAGCTCCAATAAATGGTGTTGCGATTTTTTGGGATTGCTGTTGGTTTTTTTTTCCATAATGTTTTTTTTTTCTTTATTTTTTTTTGCGGGGTTGTTACATGTACAATGTTCTAGCTCGCCTTTGAGTATATTAAAATTGCACCATATAAATAAAGCTGTCTGCTTTTAAATGAATGTATGGAAAGGTATTTCTATGGAGACAAGATCTTTTCATATCTGATGTATAAAGTAATATATCGTGGTGTTTAAAGTCCCTTTGCACTTTACTTTTTTTAATAACTGAGTGCAAACACATTAAAAGCCTTTTTCGAGTCAGCTAAGCATATTAGCCATTTAAAGCACCATACAGCCATTTTGTTTATCCATAACTCACCAGTGGTACCGAAGGAGGAGCCGCGTTGGCCAAGTGGTTAAAGCGTCTGACACTCTGCTACCACTAGCCCTCCACCACTGGGTCGCGGGGTCGATGCCTATGAAGGGCAGTCGCCCGGTACTGGCCGTGTGTCAGTGGTTTTTCTCCGGGTACTCCGGTTTACCTCCACCACCAAAACCTGGCACGTCCTTAAATGACCATACATATGCATGTCGCTGTCAATAGGACGTAAAACACAAACCAAAACTACATAAGGTCAAACAAATTAAACCCCGTGTCTGAAGTGTCCATGAACATGTGAGCATGTCCATCAAAATAAGAAAATCTTGGTCAATCGTTTATAGTGTTACAGCTTTACATTTGTAGATAACAATAAAAAAAATATTCTTTAACTAGACTTTCATTAATGTCATGCCAGAATAAATTTCATCTATAAAGTTCAAGCATAAGGATCAGCATCAATGAGATGTAAAATAGATTCTTGTACTTAAGCATGAAATAACGAAACAAATATTAATTATCCTCGAACAGTACCACTGTCAAAAACAGTATCTATGCCTGATAAGCGATTAGAAAAATCATACCTGCCGGCACTTTTTTGAAAACGGAGAGAAAATCAACTCAACAATGAAAACAATTACTCTGATTAAAAAAATATCAGCAGGAGTACACCGGGATTCGAACCCCAAACTACTTTTTGTTATACTATTGCTCCAACAGACTGATCTACCTGTTCACCGGAATCATTTTGGCCTCACAGGGCTACATCATAAATGAAGTGAAGAGGAGTTAACTACATAAACGAAATAATCGCTATGGTGGGGAAGGGATCATTAAAAAGACTTCAGAAATACTACGAAAGGGGTAAGGTATCGGGACAGTAACAATTTAGATCATGACATTATTTGTATGACATGATGTTTATATGGTTTAATAGCGTTCGTTGTATGTCATCACATTATATTTTCATAAATGTAATTGCATATCATGATATTAATAACGTGTCAAAGCGTCTATTTTAATCATGGTGTAGATTTGATTTTATGGCGTTGATGGAGTGTTATATTGTTAATAAAACCTTAAGGACTTGTTTAATTTCACGCTAAATTCACGTTAGTTCGAGTGCATATTTATTTTTATCGATGTGGCATGATTACTCTACACGTCTTTGCTGCTTTTAAGCACGCATTTGTGATTGACAGGGTTATCAACCATTATTTCTGGGAAGCATCAATTCTCTAATGAACGGAGTTCATAAGCATATACCGTTAAACTCTAAGATCGTTTATGCTGGTGATATAAATCAAGATTCCTAGGGGTTTTGCCATTGTTCTCTTACGATACATCTACGTAAATATTGATACAAATGCAAAATAGGTTTTCAACGCAAGACATTATTATGCTTTTTAAGAATGATGTTTTGTAGAGATCTTGTTGAAACATTCTATTAGTTAGATTATCGTTTTAACGACTTGTTAGGGCGATTGAAATGTCATTGATATATCTGCCGTTCTTGTATAAGGTATACACTTTATACAATATAACCCTAATGATGTATTGTTTCAACGCGAATAATGACGGTTGGAGGGCACCACGATTCAGAAAAGTGGTAATTTCTTCTTTTTGATAAATTGTATGCGCCGTTTCGAATCTGAACAGGAACATCTAACATGTTTATTTATTCAAAGTAAATATGATGGAGGATTGCGTTGACGGTGGTTATAGAGGAAATCATTGGGAATTTTTTTCAGATGAGCTATCACACCTTGCATGGCACGTTCGTCTTATTTATTATTATTTTTATGTTTTAGTAATCCATCAATTTTTTTTCAGGAACCAAATCATTGAACATAACATAGTGTGCGTGAAATGCTTATGAATTTAATAAATACGTAGTGTGTAAAACGTCTCATGAAATGTTACAAAATTGTTATAGTATAAATGTACAGTTTGAAGCTGTTGACAATTTAACAGAACGTACTAGTTTGTGTGTAGAATATTTGTAGTATGTATGTTGCTGATGGGGACAATTTCAATTATGTATTAATATGTATGTGATACGTATGTAGCAATTGATGACGATACGTCAACTGCAAATATGTGACTCTCAACAAATACTTCATAATACTATTATAAACAATGTTGCCATTGGATATAGACTGTCTTCGACTTTCCTAGATCCTACATTTGCTATACAATGTATACAATGTATTGCAGGTTCATCTCGAGCTCCAGCGGTTCTGGCACAGGTATGCACTCGGACGCCATGACAGTTATATTTACACGAGAACCGCTTTCATGTCATCCTGGCGACATGGATCTCAAGTATCGCGTATTCCCTCTAATAATGGTCAAACCAGTGACACTTCGGTCAATGGCCGGCTGTTGTGGTCATCACGAAAAAGCAGTAACTACAACGCAGCCAAAAAGGGACCTAAAAACTATAATACAAGAACGTCATGGAAACGAGACAATACTTTGGACTCAAACGGATCCTTGAGAACCCGACCCGGAGAGACGGATAGTAAAACTAGCTACTTAGGACTACCACAGAGAGAATCGAGCAGGCAGGAGTTCATTGAAATGAGGTGAAAGGATATTCGTGGGGCCCTACGGATAAATATGTGTGTAGCCAAACAGCATATATGGACATCCATCGCCTGCTGTTAAATTGAACCGTAATTAGATGATCGTGCAGTGCTAACATCGCCGGATCTTTAGCATGCGTACTACTTTAACGAAGATATAAATATATTGACATGCATGTATTTCCGTAATGTTCAAATTAATCGGGAACTGAACTAAAACAGGATAGCTGCCTGTCAATTAACTTCATATGGTAAACGTAATATTGTGATAAATGTGTACATTTCCAATCACAAGGTTGGTACAGCAATATCGCTTCCTCATTGGACATCTACATTTCAACGAACTCATACTGCTTGGGTAATTTATCATCATCCCAATGTCTTACATGATAAGTAGGGGGAGGCAAGCAGCCAGTTGTGTGTTTTTGACTAATGACTGGAATTAAGACGTTATCTATTTCTAAGTAGGATATAATTGAAATACACGGAATCTGGTATGAGTTGCGTAAGTAGCTATGCTGTAGAAAAAAATACAAATTAACTATTGTGATTATGTGAGAACTGCGTTGCGCCATTGATATATTAAGTATGGTTGGATGAGAATAAATTGAACTGATTATTAAACAATAGTACAATAGAACAATAACTTTTGTTCGCTTCTGTAAGACGGCTGTGTCAACATCTGACTGGCATTAGAATGATATCATTTATGTATGTGTAATTTGTATCATATATATTATTATGTAAATGAACGTTTGTTTATCTAATTCTCGCTTTGTTTTTGTTCAAAAAATGGTTTGATTACTGTATACAAGGAAACGTTTGCCCTGCGCCTGTAAATTCCATATTTAGGCGTAATTGTGGCAAAGAAATCCAAGTATGCATAATTTCTCGTATATTTCAACATAAATGGTAATTACATTGCAATCATGTATACGGTATAATCTGGAACAAGTAACTGTTCTAATGTCTTATGGCACGAAGGGCTGATAACTCTCTTAGAACACATAGTCTCGCCTCAAGCAGGTTTGTTTGGGGTTTTTAGGGGGGGGGGGGGGTTCTTGTTAGGGCTATTATTCTTATCTTTTTGGCTCCAGCTGTTTTCATGAGTACTGATTTTGTTCTAGTGTGTTGATATAAAATCTGTTTTTTATTTGAAAACGGAAATTAATTTCATGTAATTTATTTTAATCAAGGACCTTCTTTTCTTAAATATATGAAAAAGATATGTATACCCTCATTACATGTGTCCTCTCATTAAGGTACATTGTATAAAGGCGCCCACCTTCCGTACATCAGTCTAAATATATCTACAATTTGAGAAAAAATATTTAGTTTGCATTGTATATCGAATTTAAATTCAATGAACCACAGCGTTCAGCACTCGAGGACAAACATCGTAACCTCAAGACAAGAACAGTAAAGGAACGGAGGGTACACCAAAGCGAACAGAAAGAAATAATTAACACCCACCTGAGGGGACATTAGGCGCCCTGGAAGGATGAGCGTTTTTTTACGCCCTATGGACTTTACGACATAAATTAACTTGCTAACTCCAGAAATAGTTACCGGGCAACAACGACACACGACACTGCAAAGTCTACAATAACAATACTGACTACGGCAGCTGTTTACATGCCAATAGTCAAGGTGAGCAGTAAATTCTCCAACATACCATCTTTCATGGCTAAAGGTGAAAAATATTCCCTTTACCCCCAACAAACAATGTAATTTAATGTCCCTTTTAAATTTTTAAATTAGTTTTTTTCTTAAGAATTGCGTTGCAAGTTGTCCTTAATTTATCACAAAACTCCTTTATAATGTCCAAACGTCTATGGACAAATAATGGCATGATAACGAGGTTCACTGTGGGTGAAAAACAACATGACATGTATTAACGAAATATTTATTTAAAAAAGATATCTTTTTTTAAATTGAGTTAAATGTAAAACATACGCGACAACAAATAAACTTTAACTGGCTGTGCAATAATTGAATTACAAACAATATAAACTTCAAAATGGCGTCTACACAACACTGTAAACCAGCGAGGAGTAACTAGTTGAGATCTTAGAGAAGTATAACTTTTTTCGATCAGCAGTTGTTGTTTTAGTAAGCAAAACTCGTATCGTCTATTTTCAGTTGAAAACTCAAGGAAAATGTTTTATAATTCAGCTAGATAATGACCGTTAATTAGTGTTGAGGATGTGAAATACTTATTCTGTTAGTGGACATGAGAGTAGAATTATTCTCATATGTAAAAAAAAGTGTCAGTAGGGTCTAGGGTCCGAATCTAATTGATAATCCCCTCCGGAGGGGTCATCTATTCAACCCCGTTTCACACAGTAATGAATACAATGCATAATAGTTTTACAATCTCAAAGGTCATGATTAAGACCGCAAACCCATAAACATTGAAAACAGTACATATTCTACTCTCCGATTTTTTTTATTTATTTTTTTTGTTTGTTTTCATTATGTTTTGCTTAGTGAAAAGGAAATATTAATCGGAAAATGTATGCCGTCTCTTTTGTCATTGTTTGATAGTTTGATGTCCATTATCGCCTTGTTAATGTCGTTAAAGTATGAATCTGAAAAAAAGGCATCAGGAAATATCGCATCGTAGATTAAAGCGTCTAATGTGGAAATACTGACTAAGTAGTTCAAAATCCAGAAACTCATGACAAGCTCTGAAGTAGTGAGTGCACCGTTATATATACAGGTATCGGAACAGTTCGAATTAAGTGCAAACAGATAGTTTATAAGACATCATGTAATCATATTCGTAATAAAAAGGAATGATTTTGACACATTTTACAGGAGGCATTGACATAATGCCATTCTATACTCCATCTTAAGAGAATAGAATGCACAGTATAAGTTGACAACTCGTAGTATGTTCTGATTAAAAGAGAGACATATTCTAAATAGGCAGATACATGCAAGTAATGAGTATGACATCGTTTAAAGGAGGCATCAGCATACATCATGTCGTTTTATGTTCTGCCTTACGAAAATAGAGGCCAGACGCCTGGCTATTTACCTCCGACTTTAGTGTAATATGTCGTCACCGTATAATGAATCTGACACTTTAATTATACTCTTTTAATGTGACTTATTGACAGGATAGTACTGGAATGACATTCTATCCTTATAAAACATGAAACAGTGTTGTTCAGAATTAATTTGTAATTACAGAACCAGTAAATGGCATAAAGCTAACGTATCTTAGCAATAAAAGGCGGCAAACGATCGTGACGTCAAATAAAATGCACTGTAAAATGCACTGTAATCATTTACAAATCATATAAGATAAGTTACGTATTACTCGTGAAGAATCTACATTTCACATTTAAACAAATATCTGTTGATGGCATAAACACGTAACAAATATGTTAATTTACGTTTAGTCGATTGATAATGACCACGTTTGTCAAAGCCCTGTCTGCTTGATACGGATGGATAAAAGACTGTGATCTACCGTGTCAACCACAACTACAAGGAAGAATCAATGGGGGGATATACAGACAATACTGTTATAAACTTTAATGATTCTAATACGAATCCACCAGATGTAAGATATTCTTTTTCCCGGAGCATGCCACGAATGGCAGTTGTGTTTCCACTAGGTAACGATTTCTCTGATACACATATTGATTATACTACCGGTCATGGTAACACTGTAACCATTACATTGACACAGGGTGGCAAATACACAGAATACCGCTTTCAGCACACATACATGTATGCACACATGTGCGAATACAATGTATAATGTATGCGTGTATGTGTGTATGTGTGAGCACGTTATTAAATGACCTAATAAACAAAACATAAAACATCCATTCGCAATGTAATGAGGATGGAATACGTGTTGAGATGTATATGACGCCGCTGATCTGATGGTGACAATGCAGACGTAGCTGTTCTAAAATCCTCGCAAAAAGATGTAAGCAGCTTAAAAAGTAAAAATGAAGCATATGTACTCAATCAACAGGTTAATTCATGTCAGGAATGTTTTAACAAATAATATCACGGTCCTGCAACCTACACTGATACGCATCGGTTAAATTCAATTTTGTATAGTGCTGTTATAGTGATGTTATACTAATGTTATGCTTTAATTAGTTATTTTACGGACAATAGACATAAACATGTTGGATTTATCGCATGGGGTTGGGACTGAATCATTCAGAATATCCATTAAAAGATATAATAAGTCGGGAGTTTGATATCGACAATAAAACAATAGCCATACAATTACCTCAGACACTGGGGTACCAACCGAATCACTAGCTAGTACACTTTTAAACACTTCGTAAATATTACTTATCTCATGTTATATAAGTTTAGTAAAACAGAATGCACTTTTAAAAATAGTTTACGCATAGTAAATATCACCAAATAGTGTCTGCTTGATCACTGGAAACGGGCCTTGTCGAGCAAGAGTTGCTTCCCCTCGTTCTTCGCAGTTGAAACACAGTGTCGAAAACCTGGTAACGCTGGTAGTCATCAGCCAACATTTTTAATTCGATGTTTTATCAAAGCGAAACATGTAAAAACATATCAATTAAACTTGAGAATGTTACAGGTTTTGATCAATTACCGGCGAGAGCATAGTGGTCACCTGAAAAAACCACCCTACAAACAACATTTTTAGGAGATAATATAAATATCATGATATTCCTTATGAACTAAAAATTGTTCTCGGCATACCATGTCTTTTTGGCCAACCTGAATTTTAATCAAACCAATCATGCACTTCAGTAAGCGGAAACGGATCCTGCTTTATTTCGCTATTACAAATTATCATTTCACTTTTTTACATGAGAGAGACAGATTTAATTCCATGTCAAATAAAAAAATAAAAATCCTGAACAACGAATCAGAAGCATTATATTTGGTCTTAGACTTCCTCGTCATAACAAGCCGTCGTCTCCTAATCACAATGGCGCCCACGGCTTTCCTCACATCCAAACCTCAACAAGAACAACGGTTTCATCATCAGATCCTCAGGTTAATGATGACGATAGTCTCATGGTCCTCCCAGTCAGCAAAGGTTGAGAATCCCCTTGGAACAATTGTGAACTACTCGGGTTTCATAGGAAACAACACGGGTGACAATGCCTCTGGCGGTGAATTCCTTTCAACATGGTGAAAACTCAATACATCTAGTACCGTCCGTAACAACGGAGGCTATTATAGCCAAGGATATGCTTGGTTCACAAGATATATTCACTGGCTAGTGTAAATACCTTGCAGCCGAGAGTTTAAAATATGTGGACAATATAATTGTTTGTTAAAATTCCTTTTCGGTTTTAATTATTTTTCCTTCAGATTTTTATATATCCTGACTGAATGACAACAGTACTTTGGTTCAGCCTGTGTAGCTTTTTGTCTTCCGTAGGGGTTATTCTCACATTTAATTTCTCGAACAAAAGAACTATCGCCACAGCGCCGGTAGCGCTAATTCCCTTTCTCTGAAGAATCAAAGCATGCAGATGGTATACGTAAGATCGTCACGAAAGGCAGTTTGGGGAACGTGACGCAAAACATCAGCATTGTAGACGACACGGATTAAATAGTTGAGTAGCATATTTCAGCGGAACTAAAGTGTAGCTCCACACAATGTATTTATCAAGACAGTGAAGGACAGGATTGTCTCCCCATTAGTCAAATATCTCTGTCTTATCCTAGGGATTTCCGATTGATAACACGTCAGCAAGGTAATTACTTGACGTCACCAAAAGCGGATCACAGGAGATCACTTTTATCTGCTGGAAATTAAATCTGATATCAACGTTGCATTTCATGAGATTACAACTTGTTTTTCATGTGGAAGAAAAATAATCATTCCACACTTTAAGAGTAAAACGGAAAAATCTCAAAACTCGGGTTAGTCCTTTTAAAAGTTCCTGGCTCTCGACAAAGAATCGTACTCCATGGGTTGAGAGTTTTTTGTCTAACCAAAATAAAAGTAGAAAGGTTATATTTATCCAGTCGTAAAGAAGAACAGACACAGAACAAGACAAAAGGGTAAGAGTACTTTTAACGACTATAATCGAAAGAACAACTGTGAGAAAACACATTATCTCGACCAGAATAGGCTTATTCTAAACCATCCAGTTCAAACAGCACTTGTACATCCACAAACAGATATCCCAAACTGGTAATGAGTGTAAGAAACTGTGTATACGATTAAATAAAACAACGTATCAAAGGGGCCATTGGGTACGTGTTCAAACGTCTATTAATAACAACGGACACTTTACAATGTAAAATGGACGTCACATACACAGCTGATTTCACCATTAAAATTTGGAACAAATACAGTATGCCAAATATGAATTGCATTGCATCATACAACTGATCTGTCCTTGTACGATATCATCGTTGACGCTAGGGACCAAACGCAAGGAAGAAAAACACAGCAAACGAAACACATCAAGTGAAAATAACCTTGAAATAGGCAGGGAACAGACCACGATGTTGGGGAAAGGAAGTAAGCTTCGCGAGAGAAATATCATGAATGTCTTATAGGAACACATGCGCCGTAATTAATAGAAACAATAAAAAGTATCAGCTTACCATGTTAATATGCTTTCGGATTTGTCATATATGGAAACAGGGAAACTTTAATATGGTCTGATTTGTGCCATTTCGTCCCGTCGTCGATATTACACGTTATAAGGAAATGATGGTGTACGACCTGCGATATGATAAAGGGGAAATAACTCCCGCTGTACTAGTGTCGCAAGTATTAAAGTGATTTAACATTTACTGTGATCGATTGGACTTCAACACATATAATAAACACCTCTGATATCATAAACTATGTACAATAGGCAACACTTACTGAAATATCAAACACTTACAAAAAATACTTAAGTACATTTATTATGCATACATTTCATATTAAAATACTAAGCTATTATATCCACATTAAAGTACTATACACTAATATACTTTGTGAAATACGTATGTATTGTACACATACTAAAATGATTAATTATCATGTAAAAAGTAAAATATGCAATCGTTCATGTATTGTACATTGAAATCAGCCGATCTGTTTATAACACCTAAAACATCTGGGGGGGGGGGGGGGGGGTTAATATTTGTCCGATGTATAAGTAGATTTGTTTTGTTCAAGGAAGTTATTTTATGAGACATTGCTCTACAGATCAATCCGTAGAATCAATGCACATTTTTGTTAACCATCCGAAATAAATGACTGAAGTGTACTATATTTTCATTCAATCGTAAGTGTACAAATGACCTCCAAAAGTATGCACAAAAAGCACAACGTATAACGTTTTTCAATTCATCAAAGAAAATAGTAAAATTAACCTCAACCCTAAGTACATAATACATTTGGTCCAAACTAGACAATGTATACACATTGGGTCAGGTCACCTGCTGTACCTGAGGGGAAACGGCTTTTGTCACGTACACAAACACGGTAGTCCCGAACTTCAAAGAAATGTTGCAAAGATTTACCGTTTGGAGTTTGGATACGATCAATCCGGAATGACTGTAAGTATTACAAACATTGTATAAAAAAACCTTACAATTCCATAGACATAGTAAAATACTATTAATAAATAAACATTCGATACATATCACCCTTTCCAGCGTGAACAAGCCACTCTAACGCGCTTTACATTACATAGATGTTCAATTATTACAATCAATACAAATAGCATACATATTGAATAATACACTAACTACTAGTCCTATACCACCTGGCTTATATCTTTCTATGTGTGTATGCCTGCGTGTGTGCTGGAGATAAATTTTGGGCTTATCTAATATTAATATATTAGTGATTTTGGGAAATGTAGCACTTTTTAATGCATATCAAATTAAAACAATCCTGTAAATAATGTCCAATAGGAGAAGGTGAAAAGGACTATTACAATGACATATAAATACATTACCATTGGAAAGGAAAACTTTTCAAAATCACAATTGTATTTTTTAAGTTTCTGTAACGATTTCGTCGAAAATGTATATACGGTCAGTGAACAGGTGTGTTCCAAATTAAATGTTCTAATTTTGTTACCAAGTTGGCCATCTGCCAAAGGAAATTCACAACTGTGTTTTTGTGGCGATCAGCTTAAGTAGTGACGACTAATGGCGTCGACGCATGGAAGTTGAGGAAGCAGTTAGGTGAGTAATAACAACGTATTGCAGCTCGAAATGCAGCGAGACATGTAAACAAACTCAACATTTAGGGAGACATGTAAACAAACTCAACATTTAGGGAGACATGTAAACAAACTCAACATTTAGGGAGACATGTAAACAAACTCAACATTTAGGGAGACATGTAAACAAACTCAACATTTAGGGAGACATGTAAACAAACTCAACATTTAGGGAGACATGTAAACAAACTCAACATTTAGGGAGACATGTAAACAAACTCAACATTTAGGGAGACATGTAAACAAACTCAACATTTAGGGAGACATGTAAACAAACTCAACATTTAGGGAGACATGTAAACAAACTCAACATTTAGGGAGACATGTAAACAAACTCAACATTTAGGGAGACATGTAAACAAACTCAACATTTAGGGAGACATGAGTGGAAAAACAGCATGGGCTGTAAAATACATTACGTACTGAGATATTTAGGGTAATATATTTGAAAAACGGCAACGGCTTTAGAATAAATTACTCACTTCGACATTCAGGATGGAAAAAAACGCACGGGCATTAAAATGAATTAAGCAACTGGACATGCCGAGAGACATACTGTAGCTAGCATTATACAATTATATAGACTCTTATGGAGAATAACGCGTATTATTTTTATGAACGTGCAAAAGCTATGTTAGTAACGAGGCATTGCTAGAAATAATTACGCACTTGTTCGCATGGATGATTATTTATATCATTGCTAGAGGTACGGATATACAGTAAGATGTCTGTATCATAGTCTTTTATTGCAGGTTATTCCGAATACAGCTAAGACGTTTTATGTTATTCGACGAAATAATGTGGCAAGATCGTGACGCCCAAATCATAAACTAGCACAATGCTATTGCCCACTATAGGCTGTTTATTGTTTCATTATTAGATCCATTAATTCTGAACGTGTATTCTGTTTTCTTGTTATATCCCGAATATGCTGCGTTTATATTACGATTAACGCATTTGACATTTCTCTAAAGTGGATAATTGTCTGTTCCCTGACTTCACCAGATCTTATTGTAACTTGTCAGCCCGAACTAACACACTGATTTGGCACAAGTAATAGCAACTCAATAAGCCATCAACAAAATATTCCATACATATACAAGTGATGACATAAACAATTAGTTTCAAATTTAACGATTCGTCAATTACATATAAATTGTAATAAATATACACATAAAGTTTATGTTCAAAATCTTCCGCTGGATTTTATGAAGGACTGTAAATGTTCGGATATCTCTATAGTATCGGTATTAAAGCATGAAAAGCTCAAACACATTTATATCTTGCTGTGAAATCGTGTACCAAGCTAATTTTAGCACCGTCTTCAATACCATCTGGTTATACACAATGGAGGAGCTTCGTTCTGTTCGGTTGAGTATCAAACCATATCAGTTGATCGCTGTGGTCTAACACATGGATCATCAGATACGTGTTATCTACTAACATGATAAATAGTCAAAGCATTACAGGATTTGCATGTACATCCGCCTGTATATGAAATCCGATACCTTTATGGCGGCATGTGACGACACTTGACATTGATTATAGAGTCTAATTGCGCTAATGATGTCGGATAAGAAATGGGTTGTCTAAATTTGCCAAATCATCCAGAGTAGAGACTTTGTAATTGAAATACAAAATGTAGATTACATAGATGTTTGAGCATTCAAATTCAAAGCCGACGAAAATATGTTATCGGTGTGATTGTAAGGAAGTTCAAAACCCCTGTTGCAAAATGATATATATATATACCGCGATGCTCTCAGCTTAATTGCTGCCTTCGGCTGTCTTTAGCCGAGGGGACTATTGGTTTTATATAATAGCTATATTTTCAATTATAGTATATCAATTCTATCTTCTCGTAATATGATGTATATGTACATGTAACTGTTCAGTTTCACTATGTCTTGAAAAAGGAGCGGATCGCTCCGAAAATTTGACAACCTAAACTTGTCCACACTGTTGGAATAACTTCTTTGCCCTATATATATATATATAAATAGAAAAAATAAAATTAACGACCGACTAAAAGAACTAGCTGCTTTCACCCTTCACAGGGCTCTTCAGGTTTGAAAGTGAAAGTTTGAAAGTGAAACCTGAAGAGCCCTGTGAAGGGTGAAAGCAGCTAGCTTTTTAGTCGGTAGTTAATCTTATTTTTTCTATATTTACTTCCTTCACATGGACATTTTATCCCTTTTATCATTTACAATGTATATACATTACAAAGTGTACTGTTGAAGTACTATTTCCCCTTTCCCAATAACCACCCGTTCACATTTTNTATGTAAATGTTCATGTTCCTGTCTTGATAAAGTGGGTGGATCGCCCTGAATTTGACAAATGTCCTTGTCTGCACTGTCTTAATTACTTCTTTGCCCATATATCTATTTAAGTAATACACATCCAACCAACATTTGTTTGTTTGGGTCCAGTGCCAATATTGGATCTTACTGTAATTATAACTTATGAGACCTAAGTATGTATGTATAATAATGTCTGTGTGCTCGGTTTTGTGTTATGGTCGGTCAGAGGTACCAATTTAACATAATATGTGGGTGGATTTTGTTTTTGTTTTGTTGTGCTTTTTTACCGTAGGCAGAACAAATTCGTACAATATCATCCAAGTGAATACTATAAATGTTTGCACATTTGGTAAGGATAGAATTGTCTTTTTAATAATAGAAATGAAATTGTTATAACTTATATACGCTTTCTCCGATAAGCAATTTAGATTTCCCCTACCCCTTATTTTATATGAAAATATTTTTTTTCAACATTTTTCGCAGATTTAACAATTGATATCAAACGGGCTGCTATATTTTAATATTCAATAGTTCACAAGCGTTGCTTTCTCCTCCTTAAATAACCGAACAATAAGGGTGAACTGAAAGCATCGCATGGATTGCAAAGAATACATAAGTTATGAGATATTCCAATGGATGCTGAATTGATCATTTTTTAAATCTTGTAAACCAGATCCTGCAATATATAGTCCTTTAGTTTTTGATACATTCTTCAGATACACATTTGCTTGACGTGATGATAAATTGTAAAATTCGATAATAACCCGTTACACTAAGATCAAAACGCAATTTGAACATGATTTAAACATCAGAAGAGTACATTCTGAAAATGACACGATATAAATTGCGTTTATTTATTTGAAATGTCTAACTTTTGAATAACTTTCAAAATAGACATACAATGTACTTCATGTCATGAGTTGTTACTTGTTGTTTGTTTTGTCATAATTTATCTGTTAGTGTTTTTTCCAGTGATAATTCACTAGTTACTTTGTATTCTCCCTGTGGACATTCATTGATAACTTTTTATCCTGTATGTATTAATAAGTTTCTTTCTGAGCTTTTGTTTTGTTGGTTTCTTAACTTAATGTAATTATAGTTGTTTGCTTATTAACATCATGTAATTGAAGCTTTTTTTATTTGTTGACTTCATGTTCATTGTTATAAGTGGTTGGTTTCTTAAAATCATGTTATTATAATACGTTGTTGGTTTCGAACTTCATGTAATTAGTTGGTTGTTTCGTAACTTCATGCTATAGGATGTTGGTTTCATAACTTCATGTTATTAGTTGTTGGTTTCGTAACTTCATCGAATTAGTTGGTTGTTTCGTAACTTTATGCTGTAAGTTGTTTGTTTCATAACTTCATGTTTTCAGTTGTTGGTTTTGTAAATTCATGTAATCAGTTGTTGGTTTCGTAATTTCATGTAATTAGTTGTTCGTTTCGTAACTTCATGTAATTAGTTGTTGGTTTCTTATCTTCATGTACATTGCAATTAGTTGCTGGTTTCGAAACTTCATGTTATTAGTTGGTTGTTTCGAAACTTTATGCTGTTAGATATTGGCTCCTTAACTACTTGCTATAGGTTGTAGATTTCATAACTTCATTTTGTTAGTTATTGGTTTCGTAACTTCATGTAATTAGTTGTTGGTTTCTTATCTTCATGTACATTGTAATTAGTTGGTTGTTTCGTAACTTCATGCTATTAGATATTGGCTCCGTAACTTCATGCTTTAGGTTGTTGGTTTCATAACTTCATGTTATTAGTTGTTGGTTTCATAACTTCATGTTATTAGTTGTTGGTTTTGTAATTTCATGTAATTAGTTGGTTGTTTCGTAACTTTATGCTATAAGTTGTTGGTTTCATAACTTCATGTTTTTAGTTGTTGGTTTTGTAAATTGAAGTTTTTAGTTGTTGGTTTTGTAAATTCATGTAATTATTTGTTATTTTCGTAATTTCATGTTTTAGTGAGGTTTGTTTTCGTAACTTTATGTAAGAAGTTGTTGGTGTCTTACCTTTATGTGATTAGTTGTTGGTGTCTTACCTTTATGTAATTGGTTGTTTGTTTCTTACCTTTATGTTATTGGTTGTTTGTTTCTTACCTTTATGTAATTGGTTGTTAGTATCTTACCTTTATGTAATTAGTTGCAAGTATCTTACCCTTATGTAATTGGTTGTTGGTTTCTTACCTGTATGTAATTAGTTGTTAGTATCTTACCTTTATGTAATTGGTTGTTAGTTTCTTACCTGTATGTAATTAGTTGTTAGTTTCTTACCTTTATGTAATTGTTTGTTAGTATCTTACCTTTATGTAATTGGTTGTTAGTTTCTTACCATTTATGTTATTAATTGTTAGTATCTTATCTTTATGTAATTGGTTGTTAGCATCTTACCTTTATGTAATTTGTTGTTAGTTTCTTACCTGTATGTAATTAGTTGTTAGTTTCTTACCTTTATGTTATTGGTTGTAAGTATCTTATCTTTATGTAATTGTTTGTTAGTTTCTTATCTTTATGTAATTAGTTGTAAGTATCTTACCCTTATGTAATTGGTTGTTGGTTTCTTACCTGTATGTAATTAGTTGTTAGTATCTTACCTTTATGTAATCTGTTGTTAGTTTCTTACCTGTATGTAATTAGTTGTTAGTATCTTACCTTTATGTAATTTGTTGTTAGTTTCTTACCTGTATGTAATTAGTTGTTAGTTTCTTACCTTTATGTAATTGTTTGTTAGTATCTTACCTTTATGTAATTGGTTGTTAGTTTCTTACCTGTATGCAATTAGTTGTTAGTTTCTTACCTTTATGTTATTGGTTGTGAGTATCTTATCTTTATGTAATTGGTTGTTAGTATCTTACCTTGATGTAATTGGTTGTTAGTTTCTTACCTTTATGTAATTAGTTGTTAGTTTCTTACCTATATGTAATTGGTTGTTACTATCTAACCTTTATGTAATTGGTTGTTAGTATCTGACCTTTATGTAAATGTTGTAAGTATCTTACCTTTATGTAATTGGTTGTTAGTTTCTTACCTTTATTTAATTGGTTGTTAGTATCTTACCTTTATGTAATTGGTTGTTGGTGTCTTACCTTAATGTAATTGGTTGTTAGTATCTTTAGTATCTTACATTTATGTAATTGGTTGTTTGTATCTTACCTTTATGTAATTGGTTGTTAGTTTCTTACCTTTATGTAATTGTTTGTTAGTATCTTATCTTTATGTAATTGGTTGTTAGCATCTTACCTTTATGTAATTTGTTGTTAGTTTCTTACCTGTATGTAATTAGTTGTTAGTTTCTTACCTTTATGTTATTGGTTGTGAGTATCTTATCTTTATGTAATTGGTTGTTAGTATCTTACCTTTATGTAATTGGTTGTTAATTTCCGACCTTTATGTAATTGGTTGTTAGCATCTTACCTTTATGTAATTGGTTGTTAGTTTCTTTCCTTTATGTAATTGGTTGTTAGTATCTTACCTTGATGTAATTGGTTGTTAGTTTCTTACCTTTATGTAATTAGTTGTTAGTTTCTTACCTTTATGTAATTGGTTGTTACTATCTAACCTTTATGTAATTGGTTGTTAGTATCTGACCTTTATGTAAATGTTGTAAGTATCTTACCTTTATGTAATTGGTTGTTGGCGTCGTACCTTTATGTAATTGGTTGTTTGAATCTTACCTTTACGTAATTGGTTGTTGGTATCTAACCTTTATGTAATTGGTTGTTGGGGTCGTACCTTTACGTAATTGGTTGTTAGTATCTAACCTTTATGTCATTGGTTGTTGGTGTCGTACCTTTATGTACTTGGTTGTTTGAATCTTACCTTTACGTAATTGGTTGTTAGTATCTTACCTTTATGTAATTAGTTGTTAGTTTCTTACCTATATGTAATTGTTTGTTAGTATCTCACCTTTATGTAATTGGTTGTTAGTTTCTTTCCTTTATGTAATTGTTTGTTAGTATCTTAACTTTATGTAATTGGTTGTTAGTTTCTTACCTGTATGTAATTAGTTGTTAGTCTCTTACCTTTATGTAATTGGTTGTTACTATCTAACCTTTATGTAATTGGTTGTTAGTATCTGACCTTTATGTAAATGTTGTAAGTATCTTACCTTTATGTAATTGGTTGTTAGTATCTTACCTTTATGTAATTAGTTGTTAGTATTTTACCTTTATGTAATTGGTTTTTAGTATCTTTAGTATCTTACATTTATGTAATTGGTTGTTAGTATCTTACCTTTATGTAATTAGTTGTTAGTATTTTACCTTTATGTAATTGGTTTTTAGTAACTTACCTTTATGTAATTGGTTGTAACTATCTTACCTTTATGTAATTGGTTGTTGGCGTCGTACCTTTATGTGATTAGTTGTTGGTGTCTTACCTTTATATGATTAGTTGTTGGTTTCTTACCTTTACGTAATTGGTATTTAGTTTCTTACCTTTATGAAATTGGTTGTTAGTATCTTACCTTTATGTGATTAGTTGTTGGTGTCTTACCTGTATGTGATTAGTTGTTTGTTTCTTACCTTTATGTAATTGGTTGTTAGTATCTTACCTTTATGTAATTGGTTGTAAGTATCTTACCTTTATGTAATTAGTTGAAGGTTTCTTACCTTTATGTAATTGGTTGTTAGTATCTTACCTTTATGTAATTAGTTGTAGGTTTCTTACCTTTATGTGATTAGTTGTTAGTTTCTAAGCTTCATTGATATGTTTAGCGTTACTGTAATTCCTGTGAGTAGCTGGTGTTTGTAGTTTGATCATATAGTCAATTGATAGTTACTGTATTCCTTGAGGTAATGTGATAGTTGTTCTATTTCCTGGTTTTTTGTTTACTATTTTATCTTTGTGATAACTTGTTAGTTTTCTTATTTCTATTTTTGTATACCTTGATGTTTTAAAGTTTCTTACGTTATAAAATTTCGTGATTTCGAATACCTACTTAATAGATTGTTTCTAAATCACCCTTTTCTTATTGTTTGTATGCAAATTCGTGCCTAGAGTAGACGTCGTGATATGAGCTAAGCTCACTATAACATTTATCGGTTGAGGTCAGTGTATGTCACATGCCAACTGATACTCTTATGACACGAATGCAATTTACTTACAACCCCCTCCCCTTGTTAATCGTGTTTCTCCCTTTTCTCCTTCCTTCCGATTCAGTGCCCCCTCCCCCCAATATACCTACATACAAACATGTATAGGCTAGTTTTGCCCCTCTTTCCACTGACTCTGTTTGCCCCGTATTTGCCCTCTTGTCCCTATGTCATTTTTTGTACTTTTCCCCGTTGGCTCATTCATCTGACCCCTGATGTCTAACTAATCGACTCTTTGTATTTGATTGTAGTTTCTCAGTAAACTCTGTCATCATGAGTTACCTCGGAGACTATCAGGGAAGTTTCCCGCCAAGGGAAAGTCCAAGACTTAGGTAAGTAATGGCGAGTCGAAGACAGTGAAAGAGGTACATGTAAGTAAAGTCCACGGCAGTAGGATATACGGTGCCAAAAGGACGTGGATCGTAGGATCGTGACGTCACAAAAGGCGAATTGGACCCGCCTACTTTCGGAGAGGTATCGTGGAGACGTGAGTCATGGGAGAGCCACGTAGTCCTATGAGTCATAGACTATCACACAGTTAATACGATGACGTTTGATAATCCTGACAAAATTACAAATCAAATGATGACGTCATAGAAAGGCCATGTCATTACGTGGGTGGGGAATCATCGTGAACGGATCATTGGTCCGTGCGATCTGTGTGGTTCTGGTCAGTAGATAAAACGACAGCCTATATACGCATAACATCGGGTTCGCATGCATTTAAATTGACCTGTTCTTTTTCTATGAAATATTTTGGACAACATGTACAAACAAATCAATTAAGTTAGATGATAATTAATATGTTTTTTTCGAAGAATGTTTTTTTGCATTCATTATTTATCTCTGTTAGGATTTTAAATCAACTCGAACACTGTAAGTCGAGATATTACTCAATCGCTGTTCCGGCTGTAGCGTCGGCGGCGACACCGATACGATCAAGCAAATACGTACATGTGTGATTTGAATATGCTTAATGCGGCGACCATACAGTGCCGATTATGACTCCCGTTTGATATCAGACAGCGCTACGACACGAAAAGCGAAAAAGTCGGATTACTATCCTCAATGATATCGATCTGTAATGTCGAATCATTGTCTGAACGCAGTCGTATACGTTCCTAACAGAGTCCTACGGATCGGGAATGGTCCGGAGAGGTCGGCTGAATCGGGATGCTTTCTGAACAAAATCTGATTGTCGTCGTGATTAAATAAATGTTTTCACAAATTTGTAAATTTCCCGCCACGAATCACAGGATCTTCTTCCGACTTTGACAAATTTTAATCGGGAGTGGTCCTTTCAAGGACGGCAGTAAAAATCATGAATGTGTGATTGAGCCTTAACAGGCATCCCGTGGTGTGCAATCTGATCGTTATCGTGGTGTAGCGTTATAGCCTTTCACGCTGTCATTGACCATGTCAGTCTGATTCTCCGCCCGCACTTCGGGTTCGCATGCAATACAATGGACTGTTCATTTTTAGTGAAACATTTTGCACAGCATGTACAAACAAATCAATTAAGTTAAATGATAATAAAGATGTCTTATTCAAAGAATGTTTTAGTAGATCATGACGTCAGAAGGCGTGGCCTTAATATGTGCACGACGTCGGACACGTGTGGCCCCGCCCAGTCCCGGGCATCGTCCAATCGTGACACGTAGTCCTTGCATGGGAATGGCCCTGTCTAGATTCAGAGGGGTTTCTGTGAAGACCACGTGGGGACACGAGTCTTAGGAGAGCCACGTAGTCCTATGTTTCATGGTCTGATACACCGTTAATACGTGAGTTGACGGTAAATCATTCTAACGAAATTACAAATCTGCACGGAATAATGACGTCAGAAAAAGTCTATGCCATTGCGCGAGTAGGGAATCAGCATGAATGGGTCATTGGTACGCAGGAGTTGTGTTCCCCCTGGTTCCAATCGTCGTGCTATCGTAGGGTTTCGGTGCCGTCCACTTGGAGGCGTGAGTCATACTCGTAGTCAGAACTTTCGATACGATAGTCGGCAAGGGTAACGCGAGTAATATGATATACACTCATTCGACATGTGCGGTTCGACGATGACGTTTTTATCATACTTATCCGGATGGATTTACCAATTGGAACGCCATTAAAGAAAGGATGTATCTTTGTGTCGGTATGGTCCAATCATTCTAATCCTTACGTTACACCGACTCGTTCCAGTCATTGCCAACCAACGGTTTCGGTCTAACAGTCGATTGTGTGGGCGAAGGGAACATGATTCATAGATAGTCAGACATTGAATACGCAAGAGTCGACGTTTTTAAAATCGTCTTAACGGAATCGCAAATCTAAACGGAATTATGACGTCAGAGAAAGATTATGTCATTGCACGAATCATCGGTGCGTGGGAGTTTGTTCAGCCTGACCGTCTGACATAACAACAACTTCGTATGCAATAAAATTGACGCGTATGATTGTTTTAATGAAATATTCTCGATTAAAAGTACAAACAGACCAATTGAATTAAATGATAATAGACACATATGTCTTTGTTTTATTCCAAACGTGTTCCTTTGTTTTTATTCCAAACGCGTTCCTTTTTTTCATTAGTGATCTCGGTTTGGGTTTCCAACCAACTCTAAAGATGTAACCCGAGATAATACAGTATACGATCTACTCGCGGTGACATGCAGTTTGAACCTGTTCAACAGATATCCTTTGTGCAAAGATTATACCGTGACGTTCCCGCGGTCTTGTAGCCTTCCGATTCACACTTTAATTAGCAACTTATGTCACACCGTTAATACGTAGGAGTTGTATGTAAAAACTTTATTTAGTTTACAACAATTATGAAACAAGTTCTTTCAACTTATTTTTATAACATCTGTGATGTTTAATCGTCCTAACGGAATTGCAAATCTGCACGAGTCATTGTTGCCCGGGAGTTTGTTCCGCCCGGTTCCGGTCACCGTCTGATTAGATAACAACGGCTTCGTTTGCAATTAAACTAACATATACGATTTTTAATGAAATATTCTGGACTATATGTAAAAACAGATCAATTAAATTAAATTATTATAGATGTATGTGTCTTCGTTTTTTATTCGGAGAATGCTTCTTTATGCATTAGTGATCTCTGTTGGGATTTTAAATCAACTAAGACCGATGTAAGCGAAGGTATCACAGTATACGATAAACTCGAGACGTACGTGTGGTTTGGTGAACAAATATCCCGTGTACAAATAGTTTATCGTGGCGTGCCGACGGTCTTGTAACGTGTACCATTGCCCGCTTTTACTAGCATCATGTGTTATATGTCAAAATCCGTCCACAACCAGATAGCTGCCTTGAAATAAGAGTTCTGTTTATAACACATTTGAAGTTGATACAGATAATTAAAAAGATCTATACTTAACGATTAACATATTTGATCATACAAATGTACCATTAACCATAGTATCCTGAATGTAGTAGTACCTATTTGATTTTTCCCCCTTGAGTCGATTTATTTATTATCATTAACACTACTATTATTTGTATTATTATTACTACTTATTTTAAAAAAAAAATGATATTGCATAAATTCTGCGTGCTATACATTTGCTATATATTGCTACACTGCAAACCTATACCTAAGTTGTATACCGGATCCTCCGGAATCCGGTTAATAGAATCTTGTATGTAGTAGTACCCATGTTTTCTCTCAAAGTGAGTAACTATCATTCTCACCACTATATGAGTCTATTTTGTACATATGTTTTTTTTACACTATTTGGTTGTGGCAGATACCAATGGAATTACTCCAATAGATAATGAGGCCTAGTGATAATGTTCACGTTATTTTGATTTGAGCCTTAGCATTGTGTAAGTTAATTTATGATCGCTAACGCGAGCATGTATGAACGTGTGTGTGGGTGTGTGTGTGTGTGCGTGCACGTTACTATTTGTATTTTCAGTTCCAGTACCGGTCACAAAATATTAACAATTACCTGGTATTTTCCCCCTCTCTTCAAATTTGGTTCTGATGAACGTATTTCAACTCTTCATAGTCATTTTTTATATCCGTTTCCTCTTCTAACCTCCCCCCTCCCCTATTGCCCAGTGTGCCTCTGACTACTTCTATTATCATGATCACGACACCTTCTCGAGCACTCACTTACCTCCTTGCCCAGTCTGGCATTACATAATGCCTATTGATGTTTCTCTCTATCGTGTTCGAATTGGTGTCTTCAGCAATTTTATACAGTCCGCAAATTTCGCTCATTACGTGACCGTTCCCGACATGTTATGTATGGCATTACTCTTACTTTTGTTATATGTTTTTACGTCTTATTTACATAATATTAGTACATCACTCAGAGAGTCGTTCCGTAGCAGTTCATGTTACCACTTCGCATCCTTTTTAGCAGAATTACTTACTTTTATATCAATACATTATGCATTGATCAGCTGGTATTTGTCAGGTGACATTGAGTTAAATTCACAGCACTTTTCTACTTCTACCATTCAATCAATTGCTTCTACTTCCTCTTCAAGTATCCAGTTCTGTAACGATAGGTATTCTTTCGTCCATCTTAGCGTCAAAAGTTTCAAATATAACCCTGATATTCATTACATAAGTGCTAAATTCATCTCCTCTTCTATCATGTCCGCTTCTGATAAATTATCTATATCTCTACGTCGTGCTTTGGACTATTGGCATCTGTTGTTATCTGGAGATATAGAACTGAATCCTGGTCCCATGTCTTCTAGCTCATCTTCCTCATCTTCCTCATCTATATTTTCGAATATTAGTGGCCAGCTCGATGCGGTCAGTAATTTTTCATTTGTCCATCTTAATGTTCAAAGTCTCAAACAAAAACTTGATATTCTTTACACCGAGTTAAGTAATATAACAATTTTATCCTTTACTGAGACATGGTTAAATTTAAATGATATCTCATCTGACCTTAACCTGCCTGGATATTCTGACCCATTCTGCTACTTTAGACCTGATCGAATGGGCGGCGGTATATCGGTTTATGTAAAATATAATATTCCTGCAAAAAGATGATCAAATATAGAGATAGCTACCATTGAATGTGTCTGGTTAGAAATTGTACTTGGTTCAGAGAAAATATTATATGGTACTTTTTATCGGCCTCCAAACTCTCCTGTCATCATATGGTCTCATATCTCGCATTCTATAGAAAAAGCGTATAATACAGGCATCTCTCATATTGTGATAACCGGAGACTTCAATGCAAAGGCTCAAGGCCCTAGTATAGACCACCATTCTTCCCACTTACGCGATATACTTGCTTCCTTTAATCTAACTCAGCTTGTTGAATCACCAACTTTGTATACAGAAGCCTCAGAGTCATTGTTAGATATAGTCTGTACTAGTAGTAATAACCTTATTAATAACTGCTATGTTGGAGAAAGCTTCCTTGACCAACCGGTTACATACCATTGTCCAATTTACTGTTCTTTTAATATTTCAAAGCCAGTGCAGCAGGTGTTTAAGCGAAACGTTTGGCTTTTTGACCTAGGAAATTACGATTTATTTAGGGAAAAACTCAGCTCAGTTAACTGGAATTTATTGAGTAATTTTGATGATATTAATGATACTGTCAAAAAGTTCTTAGATATTTTACTTACTATTGCTTAATCTTGTATTCCGAATAAAAAAAATAACCATCAGATCTAATGAACCCCATTGGCTATCAAACGAAATAAGGAGATTAATTCGTAAACGTAAGCCCGCTCATACAAAAGCCAAGCGTACCCTTACTGAAGCTCAATGGGCAAAGTTTCGTCGACTTCGTAACAAATGTGTTAACACAATCAAGCACGCCAAATTAACATATTTTTCTAATTTATGTAGCGAACTTCGCAAACCTTCCAACATTAGTGCTAAACAATGGTGGAAAACTGTAAAGCAACTATTACCTAACTCTGGTAAATTTTGTATACCACCATTGCTTCTTAACAATAGCACTGTCTCAGATGACTTTGAGAAAGCTTGCTTATTTAATGACTTCTTTTGTGCCCAGTCTACAGTTGATGATTCCAATGTAAATCTCCCTAACATTAACGACGAATGTAATAATTCCTTATCTGATATTAACATCACAGCTAATGATGTCAGAGATGCTATTCTTACCACTGACTGTTCTAAGGCCATTGGTCCTGACCTGGTAAATCCTCGTCTTCTTAAAGAATCAGTAAATATCATATGTGTCCCCTTAAGAAATCTCTTTAACAGGTCAATTAGATCTGGTTTATTCCCATCTGAATGGAAGCTTGCTAACGTCACCCCTGTGCATAAAAAAGATAACAAGTCTATATTAACGAATTACAGACCTATATCACTGCTATCGATCGTTGGTAAATTAATGGAAAAATGTGTCTTCAAATATGTCTACAATTTCTTGCACACTCACTCCCTCCTATCCCCCCATCAATCTGGGTTTAGGCACGGTGACTCACCATCAAATCAACTTCTTGCGATCATTCATGATATATATTTAGCCTTAGACAATGGTAAGGAAATACGTATGGTCTTCTGTGATATTAGCAAAGCTTTCGATCGAGTTTGGCATAAAGGCCTTCTTTGTAAATTATCCAGCTATGGGATTCGAAATTCGCTATTAGTTTGGTTTGAAAATTATCTTTCCGATCGAAAGCAGAGAGTTGTCATCAATGGTAAAAATTCAAATTGGTTAAATGTTAAGGCTGGTGTTCCACAGGGCTCAATTCTTGGACCTCTTTTATTTTTGATATATATAAATGACATTGTTAAAGATATACAAGCTAAAATAAAGTTATTCGCTGATGACACCTCTCTTTACGTAACCGTTGATATTCCTAGAGTCAGCGCAGATATTCTTAATAGTGACCTTAATAAGTTTCATAACTGGTCGCAAAGATGGTTAGTAAATTTTAACCCATCCAAAACAGAAACCCTGCTCATTAGTAGAAAAACCATTAAACCGTTTCATCCTCCCTTAAATATGAACAATACTAACATCTCTGAAGTTGCTACACACAAGCATTTAGGTATTTTTCTCTCTGGAAATGGTCATTGGAATGAACACATCAGTTATTTGATATCTAAGATTTCACCTAAAATAAATATCTTACGTAAATTTAAATTCTCTTTGGACAGGTATAGTCTCCAAACTATGTACTACACTCTTATTCGACCTATATTAGACTATGGCGATATCTTATGGGACTGCCTTACTAAAGCTCAATCTGAATTATTAGAAAATCTTCAATTAGAAGCAGCACGCATAGTCACTGGCGGCACTAGACTCACAAGTAGAATTTAACTGTATACTGAAACAGGTTGGCTTCCCCTCGAGGAAAGACGTAAACAGCACAAGCTTATTCTTTTCCACAAAATGGTTCATGGTCTGGCTCCTCAATATCTTCTAGATATTCTACCTCAGCGTAACCCTAATTACCACAACCATGATACTCGCACGGAAAATAATGTTCGTCCACTAGTTAATCATACGAGTCTCTATAAGAAATCTTTTTTGCCATCTGTCATCAGTATCTGGAACTCCTTGCCTGACTATGTCAAGAACGACCCTTCAAT
>NW_018408783.1:948153-1021091 GCF_002113885.1 Mizuhopecten yessoensis | reverse complement strand
CCCCCCATCCCCCCTGTACCGCTTTTCTTTTACTCTCATTTCAAATATCCCTTGAACTACGTTTAAAAGTAAGCTACTGTTTTAAGTGTTTATATTTCTTTCCATAGAATTCAGTAACTATACCATCATGCCCTAAATTAATGAGATAAATTCTTGGAAACGGATTTATATAAGTTATTTCAACTTGTTTCCGGATCCCATTCCTCTGTACTTTGTATGTTATGTGATGTAATGCAACTTAAATTGGAATGAAATAAAGTTTATATTAACCATGTTTCGCACGAAAGTGTTTTACGAATGTGTTTTTTGAATTGCACTTTCAAGTTAATAACGAATCATATTTTACGAATGAAAAGATAAAGCTAACATATAAGTGACACATTCAGATCCGGTAAACATTTGTTGTGCAGTTTTTGACATCGTTATACGACGGGAAAATATTCTGCAATGGTTTATATTTATTCCTGTTCCATATTAACAAAGAAATGCTAGACATTTATTGTTTTCTTATAACTTTTTCATTTTTTTTTTTTTTTTACTAAACATTAACAAAACAATATCAGCATATATGCATATTTTCATCGTTATACAAACACACACGTGCTTACATACGAATGAACATACCTGTACATCTTATAAAGTGATGTATACCACAGTACTTTGATAACATTAAAATTAGTTTTATCATTTCTAACAGAGATAAAATATTCTACAATATTTTTATATATACATGTATCTACGAAGGACTGTTTATGTTTGACAAATTTTATTCTATTTTATTGATTGATTGATTTTGTTATTTTCTGATAAAACATATAAACATAAACACGCACGCGTAACTACATACATAAAACTATACAAGTAATATATATCACAAAACATGGATAGCATTTTAATAAGCTTATCATTTTGAACAGGGATGAAAATATTCTATAACAAATTGTACATCCTTGCATACATCTATGGAAGTAATATATATTACAAGACTTGATATCATTTAAATTAGTTTTATCATTTCGAACAAACAGAGATGAATATTCTTCAACAATTTATGTATACACCTTTTTCTTACTTTCAACGTAATGTAAGACACTTATTTTTTCCGTTTTCATTTACAGCACAATACCAAAATATAGACACATTCAACATAGTTGTACAAACACAAAACTACCTGCATATTCATATCTATAACACATAAAGTCATTTATCAGTTTATTTACTTTTCCATTTCTTAGTTAATATGGAATAGGTAAAAATATAAACTGCTGTAGATTATTTTCCCGTCGTATTATGATGTCGACAACTGCACGACAAATGTTCGTAAAACACTTTCGAGAGAAACATGGTTAATGGTACATTTGTATGATCAATAATGTAAATCGTTAAGTATTGATCTTTTTAATTATCTATATCAACTTCAAATATGTTATAAACAGAGCTCTTATTTTAAGGCAGCTTTCTGGTTGCGGACGGATTTTGACATATAACACATGATGCTAATTAAAGCGTGCAATGGTACACGTTACAAGACCGTCGGCACGCCACGATAAAATATTTGTACACGGGATATTTATTCACCAAACCACACGTACGTCTCGTGATTAACGTATACTGTGATACCTTCGCTTGCATCGGTCTTAGTTGATTTAAAACCCCAACAGAGAGATCACTAATAAATAAAGAGGCATTCTCCGAATAAAAAACGAAGACACATTTTTATAATCATTTAATTTAATTGATCTGTTTTTACATATAGTTCAGAATATTTCATTAAAAAAACGTATATGTTAGTTTAATTGCAAACGAAGCCGTTGTTATCTAATCAGACGGTGACCGGAACCGGGCGGAACAAACTCCCGGGCAACAATGCCTCGTGCAGATTTGCAATTCCGTTAGGACGATTAAACATCACAGTTGTGATAGAGATAAGTTGAAAGAACTTGTTTCATAATTGTTGTAAACTAAATAAAGTTTTTACATACAACTCCTACGTATTAACGGTGTGACATAAGTTGCTAATTAAAGTGTGAATCGGAAGGCTACAAGACCGCGGGAACGCCACGGTATAATGTTTGCACAATATCTGTTGAGCAGGTTCAGACCGCGAGTAGATCGTATGCTGTATTATCTCGAATTACATCTTTCGAGTTGGTTGAAAACCCAAATCGAGATCACTTATGAAGAAAAAGAACATGTTTGGAATAAAAACTAACACATATGTATCTATTATCATTTAATTTAATTTAATTCAATTCAAAAAAATAATTACTCGAAAAACTATCAAAGGTAGCACCGACGGGGGTATTTAAGGAATTAGTTTGTAGATGCAGAATGCCAAACAAAGTATAAGTGTTACTGCATCATATAACCATTTCGTCCATTTTGGATCATCCAGTGTGTCGAAACATATATAGACATTTGTAAAAACGGGGTGAGGGACATTTCTTGCGAACTGTACCCTTATAAAATCACATCTTGAATGTCCTTAGCTGTTGATATGATTTTAAACCCTGAACAACTAACCGTAATAAATTCTAGCTGCTAGGCTAAGGTCAACCTCGGGGACTGATGGTTCACCAGCAGAAACAACCATCTTATTCCATTAAATAATTGCATAGTAATACGAAGAAGAAAGCGCATTTGTAAAAATGAAGTTCGTCGAAAGCTAAAAGGCTAAAGAAAATAGTGATAAGCAGCACCATATGTCCATTTCGTCCATGAATGACTCAACAGTGGTACAGGTGAAAAGAATGAAATTGTATTTAAAAATTGTGTACCAAACAGGTAGAAATAAAGCACAGAGGAAATGTGTCTTTAAAAGCCTTGATAACATTACACCATTTAAATACAAAACATAATTCACACATAAAGAAGTATTTAATGTTAACCGTACCAAAACAAAGACTACCTTCAAGCTTACACCCAACCTCGGGGATTATTAGTCCATCAGCGGAGTCAACCATCATGTGACATAAAAAAAGTCTCTAAAAGGAAAATTAAGTTTTGCTTTAACAAAACTATCAAAATAATTCAACCCGATATATTGTTTGCATATGTAGAATAAAATACTTTGATAATACTAATATTGTAGCAAATGGCAAGTCATTATTTGATGATACAAGTATAAAACAACACCTCCATTTCAGGTAAGCGGCAATAGGTCAAATGTCAAATACTTTTTCTTCTTTTTTCTTGCTGTAGATGTGGGAGTCCAAGTCCAGCGAGATACGTGCCGAACAGGTAAGTGAATGTCCACAACGACAAAGCTAACTCGGTATCAACTATCCAGATAAAACAAACAGTGTTCTGTAGATATGTTAAAGTATAGAAAAGGTGAAAATAACCACAAACAACAACTGTGAATGTAAAAACGTCTTGGCAAACAATTTTAATGTCGTTGAAATAAACAATACAAATATATCTATTTTATTTTTTTGTTAAGCTTAATTGTATTTGGTAAATGTTTCTTCTTTCTACTCTAAACAGTTGGGTTAGCAAGGTCATCGTTAACTTACACTTGCGAGTTTGGTCCAGGGTCAACTAAGTGATGTGCAGTAAATGAAGTATTTTAAAAATGTCTGTTTTACTATAATTGTTTGGTAGACAGTTTCTAATAAATTACAATCCAAAAACAACACTAATAAAAACAGATACCTGTTTGATCGCTCACCTCTCTAAACAAAGTATTGTAAGTCTTAAGTCTAGACATCGTTACCTATAACAGTATGTCTTAAGTCTAGACACCGTTACCTATAACAGTATGTCTTAAGTCTAGACACCGTTACCTATAACAGTATGTCTTAAGTCTAGATACCGTTACCTATAACAGTATGTCTTAAGTCTAGACACCGTTACCTATAACAGTATGTCTTAAGTCTAGACACCGTTACCTATAACAGAATGTTTTTTTCAGACTGACAGAGCAAAGCCTTCGTCAAGGTATCACAGTACGATACCCTAGTAAATACAAAGATCGCAGTAACATCGCAGGAATGAAGGCGTACTTGGTCAAACAGGACGAACAAGGCCACCTGTTAACAGAATACGATTCTCTTGGTATTGGGAAGCACGAGACCCTAATTACAGGTATATACGATATCCGAGTTCCCCCAGACCGTGACCAGGGAATGAGGGCGTTCGAGTTTAACCCCGGTGACTGTGATGATGTCACGGTTCGTCTGACGCTGAAGGATATGAACCCCGTTCAAGGTCATCAGAAATACACAGCCCATATTAAAGTCGACGGAGAGTGGACAAAAACATCAGCCTCGTATCAGGTACGAAATACATTCAAGGAAAATAATTCATTCTCCGTACATGCCTTGTGGTATTCGTGGAAATAGTCTTATGTGATCCAGTCCTGGTGAGATAAGGAGTGTGCAGTGTCTAGATCTGGCGGAAATACTACATGCTCCAGTGTTGAAAAAGTCAATTTTCAAATCGTGTTGAAGTATATTATCCATGATCCAGGACATGATACAGAGTACAAGCATAATCAAAGAAGAAAATGCTCCTGCCCTGGTGGAAACTGTCCCAATCCGCGTCTTGGTCTTAAAATAGTTTCTGCTCCATTACTTTTATTTTAGATGTATGAATCGTTACGTCAAATATCCATGTCATGTATTCGAAATGACAAACGTCTGTTAATTTCGTTAACATAATTAACACGTTTAATACTGATACGTTCATTCATGAGTTAGAAAATATATGATGTGAACAGTCCCATGTTTATTACACAGTTTTTTTTATAATATATATTTATATTGGAAAACTTTTAATCATATTATTTTTTTACTTATAATTCTAAAGTCACTTTCAACAATTTCCACAAATTGTTCCGATGTTAGCATCTTGCTTACTTTGCTTTTGATAGTACGAGTAAACATTTATAGTCAAAAACGTATTTTTTGTCTTTTAACTTGTATGAATTCCTATTGCAGAGTGGTACCATTGCTTTCAACGCTTCCAAAATAGACACGTTCTGTGTTTCGTGTACGCCATTTAGTGAGGAGTTTGAGGTGACGCCATCTGGTGGATGTTTCAAATCGAAGCACAACCCAGCCGTGGAGATACAATTTCCCGAGAACTCGGTGAACAAGACCGAGAAAATAGACGTCCAAGTATGTATACCGATCATCTCAATATGTATTCAAACACAATTGAGTACGTTTACATTTGTTGTAAGTGTTTGTTAGCAATACATCATCTAAGTGTATGAACGTATAACACGACATCATACAAATGTATACCGAAGAATACCACCTATGGCTCACCTGTTTGGCCCTCTGTATTGTGATAAATTTAACCATTTCTGCGAATATTGTCAGCCTTTTATGTAGGGCATTTTGTTTGTTTTTAAAAAGCTTAAACGAAGCTTCATTAAACCAACAATAGTGTTCTAAGTGTAACAAGTTGCCGAAGCTAGACCAGGATTCGAGCCCTTGACTTCTGATTGTTTTACTACTATTCTAACCCCCCGAGCTTCCTGGCCAATGGAAGTACTTATGCCCAAATGTGCCACAGTTAAATCAAATACGAAATTAAGGGGAGGTCACTGTGCATATTAAAAAAACATAGTGTTGTGTGAAGAAATTCTTAAACCCTGTTAAGACACACAGTTAATATGATTGATTATGAAATCGTATGTTACAGATTCTGCCAGTTGACCTGTCGAGGGTAAATGACGGACATGAACCAACTGATGACGCCAGGAACATTTTGGCGATAAGTGTCTGTGTTGAAGTACTACACAGCAAAGATTTTACTCTGCTGGCACCGGCCAGAGTAAGTCTGCCCCTCAACGTCGACAGCGGAACGCGGACCGACAAGTACCACTTCGTGGACCTGCACTGGAAAGATGACGGGGAAATCAACATCGAGCCGACGGGACGACGACACCGCGATATCAAAACAACATCAACTGGCTATAACGTCACGTTTGTAGTCTATAAATTCACCGGGTAAGTATATTCAATAGACATAGCAGCCTTTGTACGCTTTCTTACGCTTTTTGGAAAACAAAGTTTACAGTTATCTTTTGACAATAATGCTCATCAAACTATTACATAAAAGTGTACTGCTGTAGTAATGTCGTCATTACTATACTACGTTCTAGAAAACATGGTTTACAGTTATTTTTGGCAATATTGCTCACAAAGTTATTACACGAATGGTATTGCTAGACTAGTGATAGCAATCACTACAGTACTGCTTTCTAGGAAATATATTTTACAGTTATTTTTGACGATATCACTTGTTAAGCTGTACATTAAATTGTATTGCTTACTAATATTATCCGTCAATAAATACCAAAATCAACCAATACCGAATTAGAATGTTAGATTGTTCGATTGTGCTAGGGTTATTCAGTAATTCATGTTAAAGAACATAAGTGTTTTACATCTCAATGCTAAATGTTTTAATCCATGGATCAAGTCATTTGATTAAGTAATTGCCCATATATCAATACTTCATGTAAATATATACTTCAATGAACGAATGATTTAGTCAAAGTTATATTCAATAGCCTGTGTATATACCATTCAGTCAGCGAATGATTCAGTCATATTGATAGCAATAGCCTGTATATGTACTAAAAGCATGAGAAACGCAGGGTAAAATATGCAACACTTATTTAACTGCTTGCCTTAACATTATAAAAAACGGTCAAACGAGGATATGTGTTAGTATACATTCAAAGTACCGTGCCACATAATGAAAGTGTTAAAATGCAACAGAATAAATAAGAATGACAAGATCGTCCACACATCGTTTAATACCACTAGAAACACATCGCTTTCCGCTATTTACTGTCGACTTGAATCTCTAGCAATCATGGTGCGGCTGACGGAAGTTCAGGGGGTCAGTTTATTGCATTGCTAATGCAGGGTCAAAGGCAACAACAGGTTGCTATGCAGTTCGATGTGAATGCTTCCACCATAGAACGGCTTGTCCGTCGTCTTAGAAAGACCGGAAGGGTTGCCGACCGACCGCGATGCCCCGCTAATTTCGACCAACTAAAGACATTAAATCACCTCAAATGTTTACCCCTTTTCTTTTTCCTTTCAATACTACAATGTTGTATATAATTCAGTGAGTGAGTGATTCAGTCATAGTTATACATTTGTATCTTATATAATATAATACATTTTTTTTTTAGTCGACAACTTGCATTAGTACACAAGAAAGCCACGCCAAAATACATCAAGACAGCTGCTAGGGCAGCAGTAGGAGTGAAAACCAACTGTAAGATTCTGGTGTTTACTTCTGCCAGTAACACTAGAACGAGGACAATGCGGTTCGATTGTGTGCAGTTGAGGAGAATAAAGAAAGCAGTAGAGGCCTGTGAAGAGCTTGGTCTTGCCGAGTTACGGCAATGTAGGTCCACTGAATTTATGATCGGTGAAGGGGAGAGAATCCGAGTGGACATTAGTGGGTGTGGACGAGTCCAAAAGGAGGTATCGAAGGAGCACACGTTTATCCCGTTCATCGGTTCGATGTCGGATAACTATATTTCTATACCTATTGACATTGTCGAAGCTTTTGGTAGGTCGGTCTACGTAATTCTGAACTTCACACTGATTTCGAGCGCCAAAATTGTAGTGCATGGTGCTCATTTTGATCCCCTAACGGCAGTTAGAAGACCAAGGCGTAAACGATCGAGGTCGCCCAACTGCCAGGCAGGTAAATGTCGATATATCATAATATTCACAATTTCTATCTTGCATTTGAAAGTAATTTGATCAGTTCTTGTTTTCTGTTATTACAATATACCGCTATGATTTGTTATCTGTTTAAATCAGACAAGAATGAAACTACTTTCTCGGGAATGATCGAAAATCGGACGACCAAGGTCTGAGTATATTGTTAGCATCAAGATTGTTTAAATGACACATCAAACTGATCTTAGCGTAAAGATCTATTTGAAAAACATCAATGTTTGTTTAATATTCGATTTCGTTGACTAAGCTTTGGTCATGTTAAGCACATAACATATTTGTTGGGGGGGGGGGGGGGGGTCGCAATGAAGATTTAGGTCAATCGGTTGAAGATGAAGGGTCAAAGGTCATACCTTATTACTTTGTACAAACATTACTAGAAATACAAAGTAAGGAAAATCCTCTTAACATTCAATATGTCGATGTAGCTATCATATAAACCCATCTACAATTTTAATTAATAGTTGCATTTTTTTAATAAAAGACGCTGCAACATGGGGTACTACGCCCAATTAAGTTATAGTGCTCATTATTCAAAGGTCACGTTCGACCTCTTATGGGATAAATCTGTTTAAGCCTATCTCGTTATTTAATTGCTAGGATCATGTCGGATGGCACATAACACAAGCTTTTATGTTTTATATCATCCTTTGCTTTCGAATTTGTCCCTGTGTGTTGCATGTATTTCGTGTTCTATTGAAGTGTAATTGTAACAAAAAAGGTTACAGAAACCTACACCATACGTTTTATCATTATTTATTATATTGTTGTTACTTTTTGTAAATCAATATTGACTGGTCCTGTTTTCTTTAACATTTCTTGAAGGATCAAATGGCAATACTGAACGAACCGATCGACGTTACTCTGCCCAGGAATGTCCTCAAATCGCAGTTCGGGGTAAATAAGTAAAATTGATCTGCTATAATTTGTTACTTAAGAATGATATTGAAAACGTTCTGATATGTATTTTATTACGACTGCATAAGTAGGCCATGAGAGTATCAGAGGTCATGGTATTTAACGAAGTTTTAGATAATGTTGTATGTTTTTTTGGCAAATGAAAATAGTGTTAGGCAAGTCATGACATTTTGTTTTTAACGGTATACATAATAGCTTGGCAGTGTGATGTAAACAATGTTCTTATGGGGTTATCTATGACAGTATGGGGTAATCTGTGCCATTATGAGGTAATATATGACAGTATGGAATAATCTATGACATTATGAGGTAATCTATTACAGTATAAACTAATCAATGACAGTATGGGGTAATCTATGACAGTATGGGGTAATCAATGACATTATGAGGTAATCTATGACAGTATAAAGTAATCAATGACAGTATGGGGTAATCTATGACAGTATGAAGTAATCTATGACATTATGAGGTAATCTAGGATAGTATAAAGTAATCAATGACAGTATGGGGTGATCTATGACAGTATGAAGTAATATATGACTTCATGAGGTAATATATGACAGTATGAAGTAATCTCTGACATTCTGAGGTAACCAATGACAGTATGAAGTAATCTATGACATTATGAGGTAATCTATGACAGTATAAAGTAATCAATGACAGTATGGGGTAATCTATGACAGTATGAAGTAATATATGACTTCATAAGGTAATATATGACAGTATGAAGTAATCTCTGACATTCAGAGGTAACCAATGACAGTATGAGGTAATCTATGACATTATGAGGTAATATATGACAGTATGGAGTAATCTATGACATTATGAAACAATCTTTAACATTATTAGCGAATCCCAAGCCTTATTGGGTAATGTATGACATTATGCGGTAATGTATGACATTGCATAATAATCAATGTCACTATTAATTAATATAAGACATGATGAGATATAATATGACATTATGAGATACAGTAACCTTTTACATTTTGAGATGATCTATGTAATTATCTGGTCGCCGATAACATCATTAGGCAATGCATATTATCATGACGTAATCTTTGCAATTGTGAGGCCACCTATAATATAATGAGGTAATATATGACATTGTGAGGAAACCGATGACATTATGAGGTAACATATGACAATGCATAATAATCTATGGAATTATAAGGTAATTAAAGTCACTATAAATCAAAAATGGCATTATGAGATACAATATGACATTATGAGGTCACCTATTACATCATCAGGTATTACATGACATTATGAATACTGTAACCAATAACATGATGAGATAATCTATGTAAGTATGAGGTCCCCAATGATATCATTAGGTAATGCATGTTATTATGTCGTAATCCTTGCTACTGTGAGGCCACCCATGATATTGAGGTGATTTATCACATAATCGGCCTGTTATCCAGTGTAATATTTATACATATGTCACTAGTACAATATACCCTGGAGCGTTTTTCATTGACTGTGCCAGTCAGAAATCGATTGTGAGGTCATAATATGGACAATGACGTGACGTCATAAATTGTGAAAGGCGCAACAAAATGGCTGTCTCTGTTTGAATAAGCCCTCTACATTTTGGCTTTAAAACCTGTCAAAAGTTTTCCGAGTTATGTGGAAAAAAAAGTATATTAATTTTGTTTTCATTTCATATGAGCTTTTATGAAACTCGTCTCGAAGTTTTAATTTTTGCTCGCCTTATATATATACAATGATGACATGATCCATGCTATTATGATGGCAACTATGACATTATGATGTAATCTATGACATGAGATAATCCATGGCGTTATCAGGCCACTAATGACATTATTAGGTACATGTAATACAAAACACCTTGAGGTAATCTTTGGTGTTATTAGCTCACCCACATTTCACTGGTTTATTGAAGAGCTGTTAAATACTAGCAGAGGGTATGAAATAAGCGTATAGGAGACATGTTGCTGGCTAGGTGTTAGATTTTCTTTGGGTTTTTTATTGTTTAATTTTCCGTTTAGAGCCAACAATGGTGCAGACGATGAGCTCTGGAATTTATAATACCGCCATAGCAGGTTGGTATATAGGGTAACCATTATATATAGATATAATTTATATACATGTGTTTTCTCTCCCTCTCTAATTACAACAGGGAACTACTTTAACATTCGGACCTACATCCACTAGTGTATATATAACTCTGTGTTTTTTATTGAATAAATGACATAGGAAGTGACAAATAACGATGTAATATAGTTATATGACTCGTATCCTGCCAAGGCCTCGAACTCACGACCTACGCCTAACAATATCCGCAGCTCCAACGCATGCATCACATTACCTTCTTAGAAATTAAGGTCCCGTTGCTGCAGTCGATAATTTATCACTCCCGTTTCTATTTCATAAATTATTGGTATATCGATACTATCTAGGTTGTTATCTAGAGTGACATCACAGGTATTTATAAATATAAATTGACAATATATTTATATAAAGCACTAAGTGATAGACGACCATTTGGACAATTTCAAGAGCAACTTTTTTTCTCTCAAAATAACACGAAAACTACATACAGTAGACGAAAGCAATCATATCATTATTATATAGTACGATATCGGGGACAGCTAGTTCCCTTTTTAGTCATTTAGGATTTGATATATGTATACCTACTGTTAATGTATATCTAGGTGTCATAAAGATATTTCACAATAAATAAAGTATATGCATCCCCAGGATATCCACAAGCAGCACATCAAGTTACGTCAAGGGCGACAACTCCAACCTCCTCAAGGGCGACATCTCCAGGAACCCAGGCGATGTCAATTTCGGGAATTAGTCGGCAGAGCAGCTTAGAAGTTCTTATCAGTGAGTTTTATATTCCATAATAATAACTAGTATACGGTAGTCTAGTGGTAGGACGCCGGGCTCGTGACCGATCGGTTCCAGGTTCGAGCCACGTCACAACACAGTGTTGTATCTTTGAGTAAGATACTTAACCCCGCTTTTTCCAGTCTACTCAGCTATAAATGAGTACTTGGTTGGGCAGAGCTAGAATTGTTGAGTGCTAGTTGTGAGCGCTAAAATGGCAGCACCAGCTGTATGCTCCCGATGGAGTTGAGAAAGGTATTGGCTGGTTGCAAAGGCCCTATAACCACGGATAATAATTTATGATCCGCTTTGATACGACCTACGAACTAGTTTGTGATAAATCCGTATATAAGAACCTCGAATTATCATTATATTACAAGTAATTATTAGATTTCAAAAGCATGGAAAGTATAACATGTAGTTAACGCTTGCATTGTATGAAGATCCTTCTATATGAACGTGCCATGTTCGTTATAGTGTTTTTCATTCCTAAAGCCATTAGCTAATGGTCCATTGTTTGATAGTTCAAACAGCATCGCTCGGTGTACAATGAAACATCACAAAGTCTTTCTTCCAAGAACAAAAAGAGTCATTTATAAATGACATTTGCTTTTTAACAATAGAAATGCATGTTCTGTTTCCTTTTGCCAGATTCCCTTGATGATGCACACAACATTGGAAGAGCAACCCCAAAGTTTGGTAATGGTAAGTATCAATACACCATACTAGCTGCTAGAAAAAAGGATATAATCCTCTACTTTTGTGGTATGTAAATCGTCTCAAAGCTTTAGTGGGCTTCTAGAAAGCAGTAACTATCCCCTCCTGTTTTGTTTGGTGATCATGTGGAGGATGATATTAAACATGTTAATGATAAATCTTGTAAAGAACTAGTACGTACAAACCAAAAGTACAATATGATATGTGCATCTTAAATTGTAATAAATCTCAAAGATACAGCTATCGAACCATATTAATTATTAGTATTGTGATATTATGCATTTCAGCTGCTTTCGGAGACAAGTCACTACTGAAAATTGCAAGGAAAGTGTCACCAAATAAGACTATGGAGCTAGCGATTCATCTAGATTTGGATCACTCCGATGTGGATCATATTCTTTTTAAATACCGGGATAACATCGTGCTGGCGAATTTTAAAATTCTTATGGGATGGCTTGGCGCGGAGAACGGATCAGCAGAGAAATCCCTTAAAACACTGTGTGATGCGTTGGGAGAAATAGGCCACAACGACCTTAAGGTTGCTTTTCAACTCGCCTATGAAGAAAGTAGATCTATGTAAGAAACGGGACAGTTCCGTCGCGAATTTCTACTGAAACTTGAAACTCAAATAGCATTCGATTATTTCTTGGATACATATCTATGAAGGTATATCTGTCCTCAGTATTATGCTTGTACCTGTTTATCTTGGGTTGTTCTTTATAATGGGAGGCATTTGTAGATACATGAAAGGCCAGTTATTTTGAGCTTTGTACATAAAATATGATTTGGGGTAAATAAGAATCCAGCGACAAAATATTCCTGGAAAGTTCCTAAGACATGTCTCCGGTTGTAACAAGTTCCAACTTTACTATATCATATAAACCGCTTAATTTAGCTGCGCGTTAATTCCTGTGGAGAGACGATCACCGGTTTAAACGTTTTCTGAATATTTTGTTTTCTAAAACAAGAAAAATCTCCTACATGTATAACAATCATCTCATTTTGCCATGGAATTGAACGTTTGCCCAATCTCGGAAGGGGAATGAGTTTTGTCCCGAAGCAGGAACATACAAAAGTCTTAAAAAAATAATTGATTACCAGTTGTCAGTTTAAAGGTTGCGGGTGGAATATTTCCTGGGTACCTTTGGTATGGTATTTCATTGGTGAGGGAGCACTTTACAGCCGGTATTAGCAACATACCATGCATCTAGCATACACATACATGCACGTATGCATAACACACATGGTGGCACGTCTTTAAATAACCTAATAGTTGTTAATAGGATATTAAATTCTCTCATTTCCCTGTTTGTAAGATAGAACTGTCCAGGGTAAGAAAGGGGAGTAGGAAACTTCTATCGTTCACCCCATTTCACGTGACGTGACGTCACAATGGCTATACAATGACGTGACGTCACGAATTTGGAACTCCCCGATGCCACAATGCGGAAAAGGCGACGTGATGAAATTAAATCATTTCACTATATATTTACCTACACGTTAGAAAGATGTTATTAATTTGTCTGTGCAAACAATGTTTGCAAATATGGGATATGCTTCATCTGGCTTGCTGATTCGTTTTCATCTAAAAAGCTCAGGGTAAAAATTGATATTTTCAAATTGGTGGCCAGTCCAAACGCATTTTCATGGTTTCCGGGCTTATTCTTGGGGTTGGAATGAGAGAAAAATACTCTTCATGCCCAAGACCCTTTGGATTTTCAAATTTGGCTAAACACTCGGCAAAGCCTCGGGTTTTGCCAAATTTGAAAACCCCTCGGTTGGAATGTCCCTATCCTACACCCCTGGGCATGAAAGAGTCTTATACTCTGAATAACCAAATATTAATTTGGGTAGCAGTGTACAGTAGCGTACGATGGCCATGGGTGATATTTTAATACAATGAATAAACCCTGTAATAGAACATGTATCAAAATTTAAAAACAAAATCAGCACTAAAATGTGCAAATACATGATGAAGTGGACTATGTGGGCTTCATAATTTTTCAAAAAACAAATCGATTTTGGTTTGAGACTACAGTTTTGGGCATTTACAAATCTGTGTCTACACAACAAAATCTAGCTTTTCATGTAGTCTATTTTGTACTCAGCAAATGTGTAAATATTGTCAAAAATCCACCGGAATGACCTATGCTAAAATGTGAGTATTTCTGTACCGAGTAGGCGATATTTAATTTCAGACAGGTTTTAAGAAAAACAATTCTACTTGCGGGGGTCACATTTTGGGTTAAAAATCATGATATTTTGGTGTTTTTTGATGTGGAAACCATGGTTTTCACAACCCCCAAATCTGGGGAAAACAGTTTCGGAAAACAAAATCAGTCTTCTAAACAAAATGAAATTAAAATGTAGTTCATAATATGTATATATAGGTAGGTGTTTTGTGCAGGTAGAATTCACTATCCATGTTTATGTGAAACATGCCCTTTATATTTAGGGTCGAGCCATTTCTACTATACACGGTACATATAAGCCAACATTCATGTCAGACTGTTTTGTTTCTACGCCTCATTGCAGTTATCATTATTATTTATTGTTTTTTATTTTTGTTGAAATTTCTAATTTATTTATTGAATTTCTTATTTGTTTGTTTAGACATTTTATATTGCAATTGACTACATATGTTTTACGATATTGTTTTAATAAATCAATATTTATTTCTTGTAACCTAGTTTTTATGATGCATCGGTAACTTTTCTCACCTATTAATGAATAATTTTAAACGAAAATCATTCAAATTTCAAAACTTTGTCAATACCTTGCATGTGATACATGTGTGTTTGATTGAAATCATTAAATTGTTGAAGGGAATAAGATCAGTTTGACTATACTTGCAGTGCTCGATTTTTTTAAATGCAAATAAAAAGCTTATATTTTGTATATGTTTTGTATAACATGTCAATTGATTCATACTTCTATGAAATCATTTGAAAAGTGTGAATTTCAAATTAATTGTATTTAAAAAACCTTGGATCATATTTTTTCTATCTCTTGAATTAATTTCAAATATAAAAATCTCTCGATTATCTACTCACATTTACGATGTACTTGTGTATTATAGAGCAACATTATGTTACTGCTGTGCTTCCTTTCCTGATTTCCGATTCTCGTGTTACTATATATATGTTTATAATCATATGGGTGAAAGAAGTGATATCAACAGTAATTGCCCAAATAGCATTGGTTCCTTAAAAACGTATGTTGGTAGGATACGGATTTCGTGATATTGGTATATTGGGCAAGGAAGTAGACCTAACAGTGTAGATAATATGAGACTGTCACATTTGCAGAGCTTTGCGCTCCTTAAGCGATAAAGGAACGGATTGCTCCTTTGAATGACTTTCTTACCGCATATATATTTATCTATGTACATGTATCAAGTTTCCAGGAGTTCGATAACCAGGGTGGCAGTTGGACACGTTTAATTACAGTATATATCATTGTTATTATTACTTATTGTTGAGTTTTCTTTCATATTCGTTAATATATTCCTTACACGTTATTGAAGGTCACGTTTTTATCCTAAAAGCGATTACTTTTTTCAATATAAATATATGATGAATTCTATAAATTTTCTTTCCCCTAAAGCAATTGTAATATCAATCTTTGCGAAAGTGTTTTAGACTAGCACTCTCTAAAGTAAGTTTTCGTCAAAGTTCAGACATAAATGGAATTATTTTGATTCTATTGGTGATATTCAGGAGCAATTGTGCTCTTTTTTTATAACTTTCGTCCATAAAATCCTTTTTGTGACCTTCACCTTTTTAAACCGAATCTTAGTCCTTTATACATTTAGCATTTTGTATCACGGTGTCAATCTAGGTCAAATAGAATATAATCAGTGTAATATATCAAAGATACTTCAATCACTATCCGACGTATGTGTTTATAACACGTTCTACCCTTGTTATAGATACATTCAGCACTATTATTGTTAATTATTGTTAAGTTTTCTAATTTATTTGGTTGAACCTTTTTATTCTTGTTATATGTACAATAGTTACTGAAATCCAAAAGCAATTATTTTACAGTAATTTTAGAAATAATAAATTGTTATAGCTGTCTCATTAGTATCGATATATGTTTTAATACATTTGTTTTAAAGACATATCAGTAATTATAACTTGTAACATATACTTCTGTAGTCATTACCGGATTCTGTACTTATTTCTACATTAACATCCTCTGACATAATAACAAATTCTTTGCTTATCTTTAAATGACAAACCTTCTTCTGACGTCATTACAAGATTCTGCTCTACTTTCATCAAGTTAATCTGCCCATGACGTCATGCTTGTTTCTACATGTCACACCTTCCTCTGACGTCATTAACAGACTCTGTTCTCTTTGTAAAATGCTTCATTTCATATAATGGTATTATTAACTTCTGGTGTTGATACGTTAAACCCTACTTTGACATCGTTTAGTTCGCTTGTACTGATACATTCAACACTTTCATCTGACGTCATTCATCTTATGTGCTCATTAACTATATAAATACCATGAAGAACTTGATTCTTGGACAGTAAACTGTTGATGGGTGAGAGTTTGTTTATCAGACTATAAACCTGTGGATGGTAGAACTTGATACTGAGACAGTTAACTGTTGATGGGTGAGAGTTTGTGTATCAGACTGCAAACCTTTGGATGGTAGAACTTGATTCTGGAACAGTTAACTGTTGATGGGTAGAGTTTGTTATCAGACTGCAAACCTTTGGATGGTAGAACTTGATTCTGGAACAGTTAACTGTTGATGGGTGAGAGTTTGTGTATCAGACTGCAAACCTTTGGATGGTAGAACTTGATTCTGGAACAGTTAACTGTTGATCGAGAGAGTTTGTTTATCAGACTATAAACCTTTGGATGGTAGAACTTGATTCTGAGACAGTTAACTGTTGTTGTCGACAACATTAGTGTACTACTGTAAACGAACTCATTTTCGCTGTATACTAATTTTAGCACTTTTTGCACTATAAATATTGCGCTAAATTATGATTGCACTAATTAAGGTTTCTGAAAAAGTTTTTTTACTGCAGATATTGTAAGTGCGCCAATTTTTCAATGCGCTTATCTATTAACATTCGATAATACGCTTATTTGAGTCCACAAAAATAAGTACGTCTACAGTATATGATTTATTTATAATAACTATGGTATTTTAAATTGAGGTGAATAACTAACATGCAGTGTATTTTTGCTTAAAACCATCAATCGGTGAAGGGAATATGTGTTGATATCAGACGTATTATAAAGTTGACATATATTTACAAATGCAAAATCTTCTAAACGGCATTTAATCCTACAAATGTCAGAGATTACATTTCTTAGCTAAAATCAATTTTGAAATGTGTACTGTACATCATTTTGTATTTGCCATATATTCCGTTTACATTAATTTGCGAGGAGACTCTTTTGAAAAATCTGCAGCGAATAGTTATTGTATAATGACAATTACCATTGAAATAGTCTCATTGTATTTGCGAATACAAGCCAATGCGAATAAAACATACATAAACATATTTTTCGATATATTGTACAACACAAATAAATTATTTGCAGCATTTCAAATGCATGCTAAATAACTTTCCTCCCGATAAAAAGGGTGGATAATAAAACATTTCAAAATACTGAATTTGAGTTTTTTTGTATCAACATCATCAATGTGACACAAAGAACAATATGCCTACGACGACTTGTTATTTCCAGACTGGAACCTACAAACTGACGACGTATGGTAAGATTTGTCAAGCGTTTAAAAAAATGTTTTGTCATAAGATCCTTCATGTATGGACCTGTTGTACTAAATACTTGTATTGTCCCTTCTTCCATAGGGTGGGGAGCTACAATATAATCATACATGGCCGAGTTTTGGGTACTCGAGTTAAGAGTTTCTATATACAGAAACAGTGTCGCTATCACTCGACATTAATTAAATTTGACGGACTTCAACGATGATATTTATACAGTAGAGACAATAGATAAAATGCGTTCAAGCTATTAAGCTAGATATGTGTTTTCATGTATGTTAGTCTTTGGACAAATTGCATACCTGTGACAAGACATAAAAAAGCCGTTTACCAGTTGGAAAGATGAAACTTATTGATGGAATGATCCGAAATAGTAGGCATGAGACTGTACGCAGCCAGAACCGACCGTTCTGAGGGAGACCAACATAAGAGCCAGCACCTCTGCCAAGATAAAAATTTAGAAACGTCTGCCAGTATTATCACAAATTCGGAGAATCCGTATACATAAAATGTTAACACGGCTAAGTAGCTAGCGTACATGTAACAAGATCGGTACCCAGCTCAACCCCCATGAAACAGACAGCCCTGATTTTCCGGGCAGGTATACATGTATACTCTTACAGTATATACGTAGCAGACTCCCAAATAGAAATCCTCGCTTCTTTTAGGCCCCTTACTTTCCTTGCGACACGGTTTAGTTTATTATCATTCTGATGCATTGTTATCAGATAAAAGGGCAAGCTTTTCTTTGTTTTGTGGAATCAAAAACCTGATCTTTGACATCTGACAGAGAAAGGACGAGTCCTAGTCCGCCATCACGTTTTGTTTAAATGTTTCCATAGCTTTAATCAGCCTTAATCACAGTGTGTTGGCACTATTTCTCTAACCTCATAGCCTTGTTTATAATGTCAAAAGAACTTTCCCGACACATTTTGTCAATCAATATTTCTTCTGTTATCATTCATTATCAACTGACAGCTATTCATAGTCTGGAAAATCTTTTATTAATAACCGAGACAAGTTCTAAAGATCACAGATATATGTGTCTTCGTAGTTGATAGTTTCTTTAATATTTCCTTTTTATTTCAAATATTTGGATTGGTTCGTTGGATAATCAAATTTCTACGCTTTGCCTCTCTTGTCACGATTACGGATGAAAGTTTGCATAAACCGGACGACTAGCTTGTGGTTGTATTGGTCGGCAGTTTCCATAGACTGTTATCATTTCATCTCCGTGTCCATCGTGCATTTCTCGGAACACTCTCATCTGAAACGCAAACCAATATTTAAAGTTAATTGAGATTGTTGCAACATGTCTCGAATATATGTTCTTAACAAAGCATCCAATAAACTGCATTACAGATGATAACTGTTTTTAAGAACTTTGGAACGTTAAAACTCATCCTCGATATTCCAGGGGTTACGCTCATTTTAGCTTTCTGCACCCCTGGAACATGTCATATAAAAATTGAAGGCGTAGTGTGCGCCACCTTGAAGGTGAGATGAGAAGACTAGTTTGAACCTTTGATGAACATCAAACGACTTTCGCGGTGGCGTAACGGTAAAATTGTTTACGAAAAATCCTTGCTATCTCCCGCACTTTACAAACAGAACAGAGATCTATACGCAGTTAGAAACAGTAGAAATATCGCAAAGTGCATACTACATTTATCCAGCAATTAACCCCTTGAGTATCGAGGAAAGTTAGAACTAAGAACCCGTGTAGATTCGTGGCCTAAAACTATCGTAGAGCAATGTAACAAAACATAATTCCACGTACAAAAGGACATAACATACCGTATTTAGGTTAATAAAGACTGGATTTTTAAGGATAATCCATGAGACGCTTTCTAGGCAGCCTGGCGTCGTTAGGGAACCCTCATATGCATACGCATCCTTCTTTTTTGGAACAAGTAAGAAAGGATCAAACATCGCTTCACATCCAGTTTCTGCAAACATGGCAACAAAATGATATTTTTAATTCCAAAAAAGTCCTTATATAGTCTATAGCATGGTAAGATATTCATCTGCAACGATCAAGTATCGATGGAATATTTAGCACATCGTTCACTTTCTAAACATAAAAGAATGAATTTCAAGATACATTTCATTCTAAGAAATTCAGATAATCAAAGGATATGAGGAGGAAGATCTGCTTATGAATTGAAAAACATTTTGACCTTACCTGATACATCGAGTAAGTATTTTTCATTAGCGTTTATGAACCTATCGAATCGGCCCATAGACTTTTCTATTGCCTGTAAGTAAACAAAAAGCATTTAATACATATCTATGATACGTTATTTACATTTCAGAGAAAAAAGTATCAACTTTCTTTAATAACATCTATTCTGTACTGAACTTGTGATAAGTTAAAACAGATTATACCTGAGAATATAATATCAGTGTTAAATAAGTCATCAAAATAACCGAACTTCGCTAATAAAACGCCGTATAAAAATCATTTCAACAACTAGTACATTGTATCATAAAAAATGTTTTTCCATTCGTATTCGTTGATATCAAAAACATGCATTCACAAATATACTTGCCAGTCTGTAATATTGTAGAACAAGGTTATACATACTTCGATGGTTTCTAACAAACCTACCAGTCAGTGAAAATGGTCAGCTGTGGTTGTTTCCGATCATGATGGTTTTAACATTGATGCAATGTCTTTGTTCGTACTATGTTCGTATTATGACAACTACTGTCTACTTTTAATTTTAATTTTGAAAAGCATTAATTAAAACATGAAAGAAAAGTAGAGTGATATAAATTACATCTAAAGTAATATCTTGAACGATATCAATGCACTATTGCACAATACAATAAAACAACAAAAATAAGTATAAAAAAACAAAAGCAAATAAAACAAAAACAAAAAAGAAAAGCAAATGTAATGGTTTTCAAGATGACATTGAAGCTAAATTTAATCTACGGATATTCTTACCTCAGCAACGATTTTAGAACTCTTTGCCAATATGGAATGTTCCTCACTGATGTAAGTATCCAACCTTTTCGATTTTACCCCTGGCTACAGGAATATCTATGTTCCTTGGTGCAAAACTCTCAGACAAATAACAGGTAAACCCTATCATTCGATATCCGAATAACTATCATACTTGTTTATCTATTTGTTGTTATGATGCTGTATAGAAAAAGTGTCTTCCATGAAATGTCATATTCTGATTGTGATTGTAATGCCTACCTTGAAGAATACAGCAACTACTGCCAAACCGTCTGGTTCTCCCATGGCTTTGTCGAAACTCTCGTATTTGGTATTATAATGTACCATATGCATCTATAAGTACAACAGTAAAATTTCGATTCAAAAACAAATTAAATGATACCAAATGTAAACAGAAAAAGGATGAGAATATGAAATGACCAGTTGATTGCATTTGTCCAAACATATTAATCTGTTTCTGACTAACGATATGCAATTTAGTGTGGCTTAGTGCTTGTGAGCAGGGTATAATTATTACTATATAATTAAAACTATGTCATAACATAAGATAAATGGATGCATTTTTAAACATAAATTTATGAGCATATATATAATGATAGTTTTGACAATTTTTGATTTCCACCTTGGTCCGTAGCATCACCGATGAGACCTAGAAGGACGAACAAGCTGCATTGTGTTGCGTTATTCATTGTTGGCATGCTGTATCTAGCTTAAATTATACAAACGAATCACTCCTCTGTGTCGCTGTCTCATACCTCGGCATCCATTCTGTGACCATTGAGTTTGTGTTCAGAGCCCCCTTCTTTGTCACAGGCAAAGTGAAAGTGAAACTGGATTAGTTGAAACTTGTCGTCAGGTGAGGTAGGTAAACCGCGTACTGTGCTGCCATTAACGGAGAGGGTGAACGTCGGCGCATGACCTGTCGATTAGTTTATAAGCATCACTCAACCCTGAGATGCCTGGGATACCCACATAACTGTTGTTTAACCCTGTGACGACTAGGATACCAATATCACAAGGGTTTAACCCTTTGATCACAATTATATCAATATCAGTAGTGTTTAACCTTGTGATCACAATTATATCAATATCAGTAGTGTTTAACCCTGTGATCACAATCATATCAATATCACAAGTGTTTAACCCTGTGACGACAATCATATCAATATCATAAATGTTAAACCCTCTTACGCCAATTCTATTAATATCACTAGTGTTTAACCCTGTGATCACAATCATATCAATATCACTAGTGTTTAATCCTGTGATCACAATTATATCAATATCAGTAGTGTTTAACCCTGTGATCACAAGTATATCAATATCATTAATGTTAAACCCTCTTACGCCAATTCTATTAATATCACAAGGGTTTAACCCTGTGATCACAATTATATCAATATCAGTAGTGTTTAACCATGTGACGACAATGATATCAATATCATTAAAGTTAAACCCTGTGACGACAATGATATCAATATCATTAATGTTAAACCCTCTTACGTCAATTCTATTAAAATCACTAGTGTTTAATCCTGTGACCACAATTTTCATCAATATCACTAGTGTTTAACCCTCTTACGCCATTTCTATCAATATAACTAGTGTTTAACACTGTGTGACGACAATAATATCAATATCACTAGTGTTTTACCATGTGACCACAATAATATCAATATCACTAGTGTGTTACACTGTTACCACAATAATATCAATACCACTAGTGTGTTACCCTGTGACAACAATATCAATACCACTAGTGTTTTACCCTGTTACCACAATAATATCAATATCACTAGTGTTTTACCCTGTTTCCACAATAATATCAATGTCACTAGTGTTTTACCCTGTTACCACAAGTTTTATCAATATCGCTAGTGTTTTACCCTGTGACCACAATAATATCAATATCACTAGTGTGTTACCCTGTTACCACAATCATATCAATATCACTAGTGTGTTACCCTGTTACCACAATCATATCAATATAACTAGTGTTTTACCCTGTTACCACAATCATATCAATATCACTAGTGTTTTACCCTGTTACCACAAGTTTTAGCAATATCACTAGTGTTTTACCCTGTTACCACAAGTTGTATCAATATCACTGGTGCTTTACCCTGTGACCACAAGTTTTATCAATATCAATAGTGTTTTACCCTGTGGCCCCAAGTTGTATCAATATCACTGGTGCTTTACCCTGTGACCCCAAGTTGTATCAATATCACTACTGTTTTACCCTGTGACCTCAAGTTTTATCAATATCCCTGGTGCTTTACCCTGTGACCCCAAGTTTTATCAATATCCCTGGTGCTTTACCCTGTGACCACAGGTTGTATCAATATCACTAGGGTGTTATACTGTTACCCCAATAATATCAATACCACTATTGTGTTACCCTGTGACGACAATAATATCAATATCACTAGTGCCTTACCATTAATATCACTAGTGTTTTTCCCTGTGACCACAAGTTGGATCAATATCACTAGTGCCTTACCCTGTGACCACAAGATTTATCAATATCACTAGTGCCTTACCATTAATATCACTAGTGTTTAATCCTGTGACCACAATTTTCATCAATATCACTCGTGTTTAACACTCTTACGCCATTTCTATCAATATAACTAGTGTTTAACACTGTGTGACGACAATAATATCAATATAACTAGTGTTTAACACTGTGTGACGACAATAATATCAATATCACTAGTGCCTTACCATTAATATCACTAGTGTTTTACCCTGTGACCACAAGTTGTATCAATATCACTAGTGCCTTACCCTGTGACCACAAGTTTTATCAATATCACTAGTGTTTTCCCCTGTGACCACAAGCTTTATCAATATCACTGGTGCTTTACCCTGTGACCTCAAGTTTTATCGTAGTGTTTAACCCTGCGATCACAATCATATCAATATCACTAGGGTGTTATACTGTTACCCCAATAATATCAATACCACTAGTGTTTTACCCTGTGACCACAAGTTTTATCAATATCACTAAAATTCCACAATGCGACGACTGATATATTTCGCCTCTTACTGAATTGCCTCCCTTTTTACTGTTGAATTAGGGTATGACAGTTGATATGCTGAAAGAAATCATTCGATGACGTAACGGGAACTATCAGATATGACGTCATAATCAGCTCTGTCAGACCCTCAAGATATCGGAAGATTCTAGAAATAAACAACACTGATGTTTCAACCTGTGACGAAAAGCTTGTCCTTCATTTCTTGATTTTTTAAAGCACATCTTGGAACCACAATTACAAACGTTTCATAACATTGGCTTTTCACTTTCACTGCATGACGGTACTTTGCCCGAAACCTAAAACATTATTTATTTATTTTCCAATAAATTTGTTTAACTTCCAGTCAAATAATATCTTTCAGAAATAAAAAATACTTTAGTAGGTTAACTTGTATACATTTCTATAGCAAGTCATTTCTCTATAGAAACTCAAAAGTGTACCGCGAAATACAAACATTACAAAACAAGTTTTACTCCATTAGATGGACATCATTAAAAACTGTACCGTTGTTAAAGAACTTCCCCCTGAATCCGTAGACCGGGAGATTGCCGAATTTGATAGAGAAGTCCTTGTAGGTGACTAGGGAATCCTGTACATCTATCGGCGACTGACGAGTTCCTGTACAGTGGCTCCAGAAATACGACCAGTTTTCAGGACCTGAAAAACGTAATGATCTTCTGTATTGTATTATAGTACGTTAACTAGTATCTCTGATATCAAAATGTATGCATGCCAAAAGAAGGTGAACATGGGAAGGAATAGCGTATGAAGTAGATATAAACGGCGGATAAACTACTTTAAGCTTTAGGGCGACAGGGCAATCGAGTAGACTACCTCTATTGACAGAGGAACGCTGAAATATTTGTTGATGTAGCCAACAAAAAACCAAAAAATTGAAACTCAGTAAAAAGGCATATTTTTCCACATAATACAGTATGCAGAGGAACAAATATAGAGACTTCATATTATTTTCATTCACCACATTATCAAGAAGATACATATTAAATTAATTCTTTCAACAATTCATGACATCTGATAGGAAAAGAAGATAAGCTCTAAGCAAAAAAATAAAGTGATGCAAAGAAATGTTGTTCGGGTGATTTGTTTAGATATATTTTCAAACACTTTCCAGCATAACTTTTTGGCATTATTTCATTTTCTATAACACTGATGATTTGACATATATATTTATAATTTGTCATATATTACTATACTTCAGGAGAACAGTAACACAATAGTACATTTTGCTTGTGGAACGGGGACTACAATTCGGTCGCAATATAATCTCAAACAATATGAGCGATATGATGTTGAATAAATTATGCTCTGCAGACATAAGTACATCCGCATTAACTATTTGAAGTGACTGTTACATGTACAGTGTGTGTGCATGTTTGGTACATTTACCTTACTGGTAGTTTTACTAAATCATACTACAATTAAGAAGAATATTTCACTTAAAGGTAATGACTTATTATATATTCAGTCATTTGTAGCTGGAACAATATATGAAAATATTAAAATTATGGAAATATACTGTACCTTTGACATAAAAAAATACGTTTCTAATTTATTTAGTCCTTATCTTAATCCAACAGATTGTGAATTCAATATGGAAGATAAATGGAGTGTTTTGGGATACTCTTTCTCAAAATATACTAGAAGATTAAACAAAATTGGCTGAGGCAAGAAGGGCAGCTCTCCTTACTGACCAATTGTATCAATTCCAAAATAGATCTAATCAAGTCATACTGTAAAAAAATAGAGGATAAATATCTTCTTTCCATTATCAGATATGTTCGTGTCATTTGTTTAAAGCAGCATCAAATGGGTACATTTTTCAAATTTTTGGTTTTATTTTGTTTAACGTCCAATTAACCGTTAAGGTCTGTTAAGGACGTGCCTCCATGTGTGTAATGTGTGGGTTCGTTTAACATCTAGTACATCAAATCAGTTTCAAATACAGCAGGTTTTTGTCAGGTAGGTAATTTTAATCGTTGTATGAGTTGAAGTAGATTATCATTACTAACAAAGAGTTTTACACGCTCTGGTGTTTTTGAAATCGATATTTGTTTTAAGTATACATACCATAAAAACTGTTCCTGTCGTAATCAAAATCATGTTTCTTCTCTGCATGTTTGTCTTCACTGTTTGCCGGCTCTTCGTTCCGATTTAGCTTGACGTCAACACCGCCTCTCTCCAAGCTCGTTTTCCATGGATCCCTAAAGCCTCTAAACCCATTCTGAAGCATTGAAACTAGTTTTTGTCTCCACAAATCTCTGACAGACAAGTTAGAACCTTGGGTCTGACCCCCTGATCCGGCCGCCCCGCCGCTGCTGCTGATTGTGCCCGTGTAATAATGCCGTTCGGTCCTAACTCGAGAGCCATCGTCTGCCACAAATGCGTCCCGCGATACCACGTGATTTCCTCCCCATGTCCCATGGGATCCATCGTTTCCATTCCACGTTCCTTGTTGTGCATTATGCCAGCTTCCGACTGAACCCTTTTGATTGTTGTTCCAGCCTCCGACAGATCCCTGTTGGTCGTTGCTCCAACTCCCGGCAGATCCCTGTTGTTCGTTGTTCAAGCCTCCGGTGGATTCTTGCTGAGCATTGTTCCAACCTCCGGCGTCATTCCGGGTTCCAGTGGATTCATCAGAAACTCCGTATGCATTTTCTGATCTAGTACCTCCATTCCAACTTCGAGATCCGTCTCCATATCCGGCGGATTTATCTTTTCCTGACCAAGCATTTCCCTGTGATCCTCCATTACCATAACTGTGCCATCCTCCTCCCTGTGAATTTGATCTACCCCAACCATGAGCGTGTACACTAGAAATAAGTAGTGAGAGTCCCAGTAACAGCCAACTATTCTCCATGACGACCAGTTTACTGCGATGTTCAACAGCCTCCTTCCCCTACCAGTATGTGGGCGCTGATCCCTGTAGCCTGCACTCATGCACTTGTGATGTCAAACGGTATTATTATAAAGCGATTCTCTTGAAAATGATCCAAGTAAGCCTTGTAAGTACAATCCGTCAAAATAAACAGTGCAGATAAATCCCAGGTAATAAACTATTACTTTATTAATCGTGGACAACTTAGATGATCAATTACTCTGTGTACTGAGAACAGAAACATGACCACCTGCCGCTAACACCGTTTAAATCAAAGTCAACCGTGCCAGAATCGATGGTCATGCATATTAGGTGTATTCAAGGACAAACAGAAACACATTCTTACTATTGAAACGGACAGAGGATAAGTCGCCACGTACATAATGTTAATAATGGGATCGGTGAAATGACGAGTTCTTTGCTTTCCTTTTAGTAAATACATTCGTACATTTACCAATCTGTATGGGATACAAAGCCACATTGTTGTTCAAGTTTTCACACTTGTGGTTAAAATATTTACTAGGGTATAAAAAAAATGCTGTTTGCTTTTCAAAAAGAAATTGACCAATTCACAATTATAAATAAAATTGCTGACATGGGCATTACCTAACCATGCTGACAGATGGTAAGCATTTGTCAAAGGTACCAAGCCCATACATAAAAAAGGCGTACCTCTACCTTGTTGATTTATCGTATACACCTGCTGTATTACTCACTTTATTAGAAATCTGAAAAGAATATTGCGCTCCGTATTGTAATATTTACATCAGAAATGCAGACCGAGTTTATTTTTTTCGTTAACTTTTTTCAAGATTTATTTGAAATGTTGCAAAACAGTGTTTATAAATATATACTTAAGATTTAGATGTCTGTTTAGACTGACCCGTCTCCAGAGTATTGAATTATTCAGAGAGAGAAAATTAGGCTCAAACGGAGATAATCTAGTAGAAATGCAACTAGGGGCTGGTGGCCAGTCTAATGTCACATAAAGTAGGTACTCATAGACAAGGGAGATAAGCTAGTAGAAATGCAACTGAGGGCTGGTAGCCAGTATAATGTCACTTAAAGCGTTGTTAGGATTATTGCAGGTCCTCATAGACAAAGGGTAGACAATAATAAATAAAAATTGAATGACAACATTAGACTGGTTGTTACGTCTTTCTGCTTACTTTAGCTTCTTCAGGCGGACTGATGTTTATTAAGTTAGTTGTTAGTTGCATGACAAGTTACAAGGCACTGAATGGAACAGCTCCTCAGTACCTACAGGAGCTTGTTACCCTGTATCAGCCGTCAAGATCACTGCATTCGGAGTCAGAATCTTTGTTGTGTGTCCTAAAATCTCGTACTGTGACCTCCGGAAACAGATGCTTTGGGAGGGTTTCTGCTACGTTGTGGAATAACTTACCATCTGCTATTAGGAAGTCAAATACCCTGGTCAAGTTCAAGAGGGACAGAAAAACTCACCTCTTTACGTCTGCATTTTAGAATATAGAATATACAGAAAATTATTTTAGAAGAAATAGAATGCATTGTATCCAGACAGAGTGAAGTGTGTGATGTTTTTAATGATTTTTTTTCTACAGTTGCTGATGATATTGGTAAAGATCTAAAGGGCGTGTCTAATTATACAGACCACCCGAGTGTTATTAACATTAAAAGTTCTGTCGATACAAATGAAAACAATGTTTTTAGCTTTCAGCACGTAGAAGAGAATGATGTTAAGAAACTGTTTTCATCACTGATTGTGAACAAAAACAGGTTTTGATGGTATCTCTGCCAAGATTTTAAAAGCTGGTACAGAAGCTTTTACATCTGTCATAACATCCCTTTTTAACCATTGTGTTACTGTTTCCCATTTCCCTGATGTTCTGAAAAATGCACAAGTTTTACCCATTTTTAAGAAAAACAACCCTATGGAAAAGAGTTACTTCAGGCCTGTTAGTATTTTACCCTCTTTGTCAAATATTTTTGAAAGACTTGTCCAGAACCAACTGAGGAAATATTGTAAGCCAATTTTTAGTCCTTTCTTAGCAGCTTTCAGGAGCGGTTACGGGTGCCAGTCTGTCCTGCTAGCGAGCTTTTGAGGACCGGAGGCAGGCCTTGGACAACCATCAGCATGCATGCATTTTGGAGCCATTCTGATGGACCTGTCCAAGGCATTTGACTGCATTCTTCATATTCTGATACTCGGAAAGCTGCAAGCTTATGGACTGGGTAAGTCATCTATTGACTTCATCAGCAGCTACCTGAGTGGCAGAAAACAGCAGGTCAGACTGGGGTCAAAGACCAGCAAATTGGCTCTATAGGGTTCTATTGCAGGACCTCTAATTTATAATATTTTTATGAATGATATTTTTACCTTTGTAGACAAATGTGTTTTATATAATTACGCAGATGACAACATGCTTTCTAAGTTTTGTGACAGTTATTCATATTTGAAAGATTGTTTAGAAAATGAGAGCAAAGTTCTTATATAATGGGTTTAATTTGAATGGTATGAGGGCCAATCCAGAGAAATTCCAGGCTATATGTTTTGGCAAAAAAACTAGTAACTCTATCAAATCTTTTAATATTGAAAGCCTTGAGATTATGTGTGAAGACAGTGTGAAACTTTAAGGTGTGCATATTGACTTTCTTCTTAAACTTGATGCACATATATCTCGCCTTTGTAGAAACTTGCTGTTTTAAAAAGACTGGGTAAAAATATTACAAAGAAAGGAAAAATTTCCATTTTTAAGGCATTCATTCTATCAAATTTTAACTATTGACCACTTGCCTGGTGCTTTTGTACATTGACAAATACTAGGAAAATGGAAAAAGTGCAGGAACGAGCACTTCGTTTTATTGAAAATGATTATGTTTTCCCAGTCATTGATATTTTAATAAGACACAAACTTGATTTTTTACATGTAAAACGTATGAAAGATATGGCCTCTATCCGAGGTTTTTAAAATTTTAAATGATATTTCTCCATCAATTTTACAGATTCTTGTTGAGAGGAAAGAAGTGTTTTACAATCTTAGACAAGATAACTTGGTAAAGATGGTACGAGATCCGTTTTGCTGCTTCCCAGGTGTGGAACAGCCTACCAAATGAACTTCGATTAGCTGAAAACTATTAGTCATTTCGTGGGCTGCTTCGCACCTGGGACACTAAGGTCTGATCATGTGCACACACCCTATAGTGTAAGTTGTCCCCCTTTGGTATCAACCTACATACACCATATAGTGTGAGTTGTCCCCCTTTGAAATCAACCTACATACATAGTGTGAGTTGTCCCCCTTTGAAATCAGCCTGTGATATTTATTTAAGGTTTGAGCTCCATTATTTAAAAGATCATTACTTTTTACAATATCATATATAATTATAGCTCTCTTTTTTATTTATAACTTCATTGTCTCTTTTTAATTCACACTATATTAGTGTATATGCTGTACATTTTAACACTTTGCTAAATGGAACTAAGATTGGTGAGACGTTTATATAGTGGCTTGGTAGAGCAACTAGCAGAGCCAACAATAAGACGATATAACACCGTAGAGTGAAAAAGGAAACTGTATGGGCAAGGTTTCCTTGGTTTACAAGCACGCCTAGTTCTTTTTTCCAAACAGGAGACGTAAGGTGTTAGCGATCAAATTCCATGTTAATAGGTACGTCATGTTTGTATCATGTTAATAGGTACGTCATGTTTATATCATGTTAATAGGTACGTCATATGTATATCATGTTAATAGCTACGTCATATGTATATCATGTTATTAAGTACGTCATATGTATATCATGATAATAGGTACGTCATATGTATATCAGGTTAATAGGTACGTCATATGTATACCATGTTAATAGGTACGTCATATTTATATCATGTTAATAGGTACGTCATATGTATATCATGTTAATAGGTACGTCATATGTATATCATGCATATCGTTGAGTGGTTTATGGACATCGGGGTCAAAGCTTGTTCTTTTTTAAATGATGGAGCCGAAGATTTGTGAATTCTATTCAGCATGATGTTATATCAGGTGTAGTCTCATAAACATTGATGGTATACGTATTTTAGTACGTTGGATCATTCATGAAAAGCTCTGCTAGCTTCGCCTATGTGGATGATATTTCGATCGCCAGTTACTACGTGTCCTGATGGGTACGTGAAGCAAAAATAATGCTGTAGGGGTTATTCTACATGTATAAGGAACGGGTTTAAAATAACTTTTAGCAATAATTACAGGACTGTTGGTACCTGCAGCGCTTTGATGTGTTATATCGTGTAGCTTCGACAGACTTGTGGCGTTGGCTATTTTTGGTATCTACCCCATTATCGATAAATTCGTGTTCGAAAAATTCCGAGTATACCTATACCGATGTCGTACACATTCACATCAGTGACGCGACGATCAATAGTTGTGAAACTTTAGGAATATGTATACGTGTTGTTAACCATTGTGCTAAACTTAGCATTGTAAGTATGTGTTACATACAACAGCTGAGTAATAGTTTTGTAACAATAGCATTGTGGTGGGTTTTGTTTCCTGGTTTATTTAGAGATACTTTGTCTGAATTTCGACGTTCTTAAAATATTAAAGTAAAGGGAACACCTAAGTTAATCTATAATCTATCCATTGTCACACCTGTATAATACCTTTTATGTCTTGTTCATAAAAATCACAGAATTAAAGTTGTTCGAAAGTTTAATGTTTGAAAATAGAAATAAAAAACACACCAGGGGACGGACTAAGAACCATTACATTACAAAGAATACCTCAAGTCTAAAATAAACTCGAGTGGAACTCTTCTGTGCGATAATAACTGATGGCGTATTACACAGTATCTATGTACATCTTACCTTCAATATAATATACCAGTCCTCTAAAGATTCTGATACAAAACCTGTCTCTTCGCATATCGTGTGTCTCAAAGAAACTCAAAATTAATTTTCTATTGATTCCGAGATATGTCGGAATAAAATGTAAGCCCCAGTCACAGTGTCACGGTATGGGCACGTAATGAAAATGCTGACATGGGTTAAACTTTTTAAATCCATTACACGATCGACCACACAGAATGAATGGCGCAGCAGCGACGGTCTCGCTCATCTGTTTACATGGACCTGATAATTTGTTACAGCTATATTTGGACCTAAACTAAGATGTTCAACGTAATTTTGCATGTAAACATGTAAAATTACGCTGAACATCTCAGAGTATGTCCAAATATAGCTGTAACCAATTATCGGGTCCCTGTGATCTGTATCTGCTGTTTCGGGTAGATCCACCCTATGCGCAACCCTCATCCTTTCTCGTCCAGGTTAGACCTGACAATGGCGGAGTTTTCCGACAATCTTATCCGCATTATATTCACTTTCGGAAAATTATGTTTATTGGAATATTTAAAGTCATGATTGAGGAACTTTCATGAAGGCTAACATTGTCGGTATATAGGACAACTGGTCTAGGTCTGGAACTGCATCATTGGTTTTTTTGGGTTACTACGTACATGTACATTAGAGGTCCATGTGAAACGTTAAGAATGGGTCGGCATATATGTCGTACATTTGTAACAGGAAAGGGAAAATGCAACAGGGCTAGCTTGATTCGAACACAAAACCTCTGAATGCGCTCTTACTTATACCTGTTGGTCACTAGTAGACACCCGGTCCAGTCCCGCTATATATTATACTTTTTCTTGTTACACTACAAAATCGTATATTTTGTTATTTTTCGTGTTTGTACACTGTAATTGATTGCATTATGAGATGCGTTATTTGAATATTGTGTATGGTTTTATACAATTGTATTATTTATTGTACGAACTGTTGTATTATTTATTCTATTCTTCATTTTATGTTTTTGTCCGATTCGTTGAATTTTATTTGTGTTTTATTGTATGATCATTTTAATGATAAACGTCTGAAACGTCATCTTTTTAATAAATTTATCCATATCTGAGGGTATAGTACCTGACGATCTTAAAACTGCAAAAGTTCTCCCTTTATTCAAAAAGAAGGATAGACTTCAGGCAGAAAACTAAAGACATGTGAGCATCCTCAATATTGTATCATTTTTTTTTAGAAAAAGAAGTCTACAACCAATTAGAATTTTTTCTTGCTAAAAATAACCTATTGTATGAATTTCAGTCCGGCTTCAGGAAATCATACTCTACTGACTCCTGTTTGATCTATCTCATGGACTATATAAAGTCTCAAACGTCGAAAGGTTTATTTACTGGTATGGTCTTGTTAGACCTACAAAAAGCTTTCGATACAGTAAATCATTCTATATTGTGTAACAAATTAAAGTTTATTGGTGTTGAGTCTTGCAACTGGTTCAAATCTTATTAAGAAAGTAGATCTCAACTAGTCAGTGTTAATGGGGTACACTCGTCAGTAATGTCAACTGCGGGGTTCCTCAAGGAAGTTTGTTGGGACCACTTTTATTTTTGGTGAACATCAATGACATGAAAATAAGTATTGAAAATTCATGTAAATTACTTCTCTATGCGGATGACAGTGCTACATGTGTTATATTCTCACATAAATGCCCTGAAACAATTTCATCTAAAATCTCCTTGGTTTTGGAGTCCTGTCATGATTGGCTTGTTGACAATAAATTATCATTACATCTGAGAAAAAAAGAATGTATCCTTTTTGGTCCAAAAAGAAAATTAATTCAAACGCCCAAGGATACATTTCAGGTTTCTTGCAAAGGTCAAATTATTAATTCTCATTCGGCTGTAAAATACCTTGGGGTGATGATTGACAGATTTTTACCTGGAGAAGAAATTGTCTCAATGTCTTACAAAAAATCAATCAAATACTAAAATTCCTTTACAAAAATAGTAAGTGTCTATCCCAAAAATCACGAAAAACTCTATGTTCAGCTCTCATACAATGTCATTTCGATTATGCCTATTCATCCTGGTATGAGGGTTTTCCAAAATATATATAAAAAAAGTTACAAATAACCCAAAATAAAATGGTCAGTTTCATTCTTAACTTAAATAACAGGACAAGAATAACATGTACTGAACTACAAAAAAATAGTATGCTCAATGTAGAGGGAAGAGTTCGTTTAAATCATGCATTTAACCTCTTTAATGAGAAATGCCCTCAGTATATGCATGAATTTTTCACCAAAAAAAATTACACATATGGTACTAGATCCGGAAATTCAAATTTCGCTATTAAAAACGTCAAGGGTACAGAAACATCTACTTTTTTCTTTTCGGCTGCTAAAGATTGGAACTCTTTACCGGATCATATCAAAAATATCAAAAACAAACATAAATTCAAAACAAATTCTAAAAAACACCTTATGCTTCAAGCAAAAAAAATAAAGTGGATGATCTCTTTGTCTACTATTGAGCACACATGTATTACATTTTCATTATCACGAAATACATATATAGACCTGTGCAATGGCGCAGGTCGAGCAGACCTCGCTGGTAGGGGGACCCCCAACCCTTGGAAAGCTTGACTTGCGGCATTGCACAATGATTTCAAATTTCAAGTTTTCATGCCTTTCTAGAAACAGTAATGCAAAGATCTATCAGTATATTTGTTTTATTTTGATATCTTTGAAAATAATTATGTAAAAATATTCTATAGTTTGCTACTATAAGAAGCTGTCTGCCACTATAAAATAAGTATTGTGTATTGTTTTCTATATAGGAAATACAATTTACTGATTGATTATCGAACATGATACACACCTGTCCTATTCTGTGCTATCTGAACCGTTACCGGATTGATTTTCTTCATTTTTTATTATTTTTCTTCCATTTCTAAAGGACCCCATTGGAAATAAGCCACTTAGTGGCTGTATGGGTAATCCTAGGTAAATGGCAATCACCACCACTCCTATTATGCTATTTATTTATAAATACCTTCATTTACTCTATAGTCTGTCTCTTTTGTCTCATTTTATAGTAATATCTGCCTTTTTTTACAGTGTATCAGACTTTTTTTATGTTTCTATACTCTGTGATATATGTCAATGATTGAATTAAAAAACCTTTCGTTAGGTCAGATCTTTTATTATTCTCAGTCTTAATACAAAATACTCTTTTTTATTTACAAGCTGCATTGTGATCTTAATTATATATTTTATTCTAAATTGTGATATCTTGTAATAACATGCCTATTTTACCTGAATAAATATTATTATTATTATTAACAATAATAATAATGCATTATGTATTGCATCATGTATATTGTATTATTTTATTTTTCGTTCTACCACATGCACTTATATTAATGCCCTGGTGTGAGGGAGACCTGATGAGTTGTTCCCCCTCGATACATCATGCATGTTTCCCGAGGGCGAATTAATTTAATATTTCAAAATATATCATATTACAGCAATGAATCACATCGGTACACTTAGAACAATAATTGTTATTTCATTTTTGATATTTTTATTATTATAAATAAAAAATGTACACACGTATTTGTACACGTATATATATATGTAAGAGTGAATAAAAACGTTATGCAGATGAAATGAAACTTACAAATGGCGTATTAAAACATATGATTTTCGTTTTTAATTTGCAATAGTCTAAAGGGTATCCTTACTCAATATTTAAAATCAATTCGTGATGGCAATTCACTTTTTTAACAGCGGCTATATCCGGAAAAAATCTTCCGTCGAGTTACTTTAATTTTACGTTTCGTTATTCTAAATTGTCCTTGATGGAGCCGACACCGTTTGGGAAAACAACTCCCGATATTCCTTTCTTTTGAGATGGCATGTAAGATGATAAAGTCGGCAGGATTCCTCCGTTCATGTATTCACCGGAATAGTTCCAAGGTAATAGACTGTCATTCACTCAAAGTCGGTATATCTCCGATTTATAATGTAAACTTACATGTGTTCCGTTCCGGAATTACATTCGAGGTAAATACTGATTGCACGATAACTATTATACGTAACAGGCCACGCTTTTGATGGTAGTACCTCCTACATACTTGTATATATGATGTCATTTTGGTGTTTCCCACTCCACATGTTCCAATCTGAAATATGGACGAAGACCAAATGCTCTAGATCATTTTCGGTTTACCTCCCTTGTATCAATGACAGTAACTATATAGCTCGATTACAGTGTATGATTTCCTAAAGAGCTTGTCCAAATATATTTTCTGTCGACAAAACTAGTAACAGAACAGTTTCAGGAAATTATTTACAGTCATAGTCTTAAATTCCAACAAAATGTTTAAAATGCTAAAGGTTAATCTGTGTTTTTTGAAGTATTTTTTACATGTTTTGACAAGAAACAGCATTCTAATTTCTGTGTAACAAAGATGAAATAAAAATTCTAGTAGTGCTCAATACATTCCTGGTAATTCTAAATGCTGGACAGTTTTAAGCTTGTCTATTCAAAGATGGTAAACATTGATATAGATCTTATAACTGATGTACGGTTTCCTATCTACATGTAAATGACTGAGAGTTAAATGTTGAAACATAATAACGTATACATATAAGCTTGCACAATAGTTTTATATACACAATATACCAAAAAAGCACTACTGATAGGCCAGGGCCTCCATTACAATGAAATTTATTAAGTTCACCACATATACATGAGTGATCAAATTTTATAACTGGTAATGATATAGATATGTGGCAGGTTTTAATTGTACATTAGGATTAAGGTCGCCATCTGAGCTTCATTTATAAGCTAGAGGGAATTTCCCTTTAGCTCAGTGGTACAGCATTCAACTAGGATCCTGGAGATTAAGGGTTCAATCCCTGGTGGAAGTACACTATTCTCTTTCCTGTTACAAACTGTGTCAGTGACCCTCCCTGTGGTGACAGGGAGTTAGAACCTGGGTGTTGTGTTCGAGGGCGAACACATTTAAAAAGGGGGGACTAAGTGTGGCAGGTTTTAATTGTACATAGGATTAAGGTCGCCTTCTAGCTTCGAGCTAGAGGGAATTTCCCTTTAGCTCAGTGGTACAGCGTCTGACTAGGAACCTGGAGATTGAGGGTTTGATCCCCGATGGAAGCACACTATTCTCTTTCCTGTTAAAAATATATAATCATGCATTAATAATTTATGTTTATTAATTCTTTTCTAGAAATCAACAGTACCGCTAACATGGTGTAGGTGCCTGCACAGACAGCCTCTAGACCCTGTGTGGGAGGAGAGTGCAAAGAAGGAAATCAAGGGCAAGGATCCACTGGAAACCTTGACGTGGAGGACACCAGAGGTAAACTGTAGATATCTGTTCCATCTGTAGCTTACCTCCCGGATCTCCATGATGGTGTCGTGGGCCCGGGCGCTATGTATATAAGTCTGGGATGGGAGTCGACTACGGCAGGGATAAACTCAAACAAAGTCTAACAATATTATACCCTGTAAAACATTTAGTAATCTCTGTATCTAGTGAAGCCTCGGGTATACTGTTGGATATGATATATACAATATGTATGTATATATATTTGGTAAATTAATCCCTCCGTTATATCTGTTCTATTTTTTTCAGTACAAGTCTAGTACATGGTCTAGCAGGCCACCTTTAGCTGTTATTATACCAGCAGAAACGTTTCCACTGACTTAATCTAATGATTTCACGTGTGATGGAGAAGTCATCTGGGACAGTGGCTTTTCTTCTTACACCAAAGCATGAACATCAGTTTTTTTATAAAATGTACTGTATCCTGTAATCTTATAATTATGACATATCAAAATATTTTAGGGAATGAGAAATAATGTTTTAATGATATTTAAAAAAAACGCTTTGGTTGATAGGAGCAGGATTATAGCCAGTTGGCATCAAATCCAGACCTAGTTGACCATCTTATCGTTATTCCGAATGTTGATCAACCCCAGTGGAGCTATACTTATCATTATGGGTATAACAGTAGTGTACATAAATACAGTATATCAAAAACAGCAACACATATACAGGTGTATTACATTTGGTACACTTATTTTCAACATCAGACAGAATCAAACTGAAAATGAACTACATTTCTTATTCTTCATCAAATTCTTTTCCACAGGGAATAAATATTAAACCAGTGTATACAAAAGATGACACGACCCACATTGAGAAGGAGATACCGGGCCAGTACCCCTTTACCCGCGGCCCATACAGCACCATGTATTCATACCGCCCATGGACAATCCGACAGGTACTTATACAGGCTCCGTGTGACACTAGTCAAACAGCCAGGTTCACATTGGACCTCCACCTTTTTGTACCCAGATACTGAAGGGCATAATTTAAGCTGGAAAATTATTACCATTCTATAAAACATCATATAGTAACAAAGAGGAAAGAGCAATTTGAATATCATTATTAAATAAATGTGTATTTTCTGTTAACTTTACAGTAGCTGTCATTAACAAAATGTTTCATGAAGCTGTATGAATTCAGAGGACATCATTAATCTTCTGAGAGATCTTCCTAAATTATAATGTACAATCTATAAGCAGATGACAAAAGGTTAAATCATTCACCCCTAAAGACACATTTGAAGTCTCCCCATTCAAAGATTGGAATATTTCATTATAAAATTTCAGGGGTGAATGAGTTAACCTGATCCTGTATATATTGTTCCTGAATTTTGTAAACTTATTTATGTTTCAGTACGCAGGATTCAGTACAGTACATGAGAGTAATAAATTCTACAGAGACAATATTGCTGCAGGACAACAGGGGCTCAGTGTGGCCTTTGACTTGGCTACACACAGAGGGTAGGTCACCTCTCTATAACGACATCATATGTAAAATGACCCTCTGTCTGTAGTGACCATTTATTCAGAGGCTTGTCGACATCTTCCAGACTAAAATATAACAGCTTTTGTCAATAGAGGTTCTGTTCACAAGTGCACAAACCACATTCATGTGCAGTTTACTCTCACCTGAATTTTTCTGGTATAAAATAGTTATGAACCATTCATAGATAAATACTGCAAATATAACTATCTACAAATGTATTTACTCATTTTTAACTGGATTTATCACATACCTGTTGAATCTTGTTATAGTAATACAAGCAATTTTCAGACCATGAAATACAACGTTCTGTATTGCACATGTGCAATATGGAATGTTGTATTTACCTAGCGTGAACTACTTTTTATGGGAATCCCCTTGTCATGGTGGAACTAAAAAGTTCCCGGCATTGCAAAAAAAAATCAAAGTTTATATAATCTTTGTATCAATCTTTACCAAATACGGAAGGACAAGGTATGTGATAAAAGCAAGTCCACACACTTGTGTTTTTCTAACGAATCAGAAAGCACGAGTTTATTGTACGGACGAATATATTCACTCGTGCGCGGAAACAAGTGTGTGGTCTTGCATAATTATCACCTTGTAACCAGGGCCTGTATTCATGAAACCGTTCTCATTCTCAAGCACGGATTCTGTGCTCAAACCAACATCTTGTAACTTGCTTTAAATCATGTCAAACAATGAAAAGGTCAAATGTAAACATTGAAAACAGTTTTCGGCTTTAATTCTCTTCAATGTTTTTCCAAATCATTGAAAAAAAAAAATTATTAACAAGAAATTTGGTTTGATCACAGAATCCATGCTTGAGCATGAGAACAGTTTCATGAGTACAAACCCAGGTCAAAATAAAAACTTAAATAAACCAATTGTACCCGTAGTTACGACTCGGACAACATCCGTGTCCAGGGAGATGTGGGGATGGCCGGAGTGGCTATAGACTCGGTAGAGGACACCAACATCCTGTTCAGTGGCATCCCACTCAACAAAATCTCCACCTCCATGACGATGAACGGGGCGGTACTTCCTGTGATGGCTATGTATGTGGTGTCCGCTGAGGAACAGGTCAGTGAATTTAACACAAAATCTAACATTATAATGCCATTTTACCTCATAATAATGCTACCGATAATTTGAATTATGCCATTATGTAAACCTAAAGATAACGTGTATGATGTCAAGCTAAAGATTCTGTATACAAGGAAGATTTCACCTAATTATAACTTTCGACCCACGCTGGTAGTCAAAATCCATCGTGTGTTAATTTTGCTCTTCATATCTGGTTGCTATGTTTATTGTGTTTACTAATGTTAGCGAATTTATGATAAATTCGCCCTCATTACTGAGGGCAAAAAAGACGAAAGTTAAACTGCAGTGAAAGTTTCCTGGTATACAATAACCTATATGATGTCATCCCATAATGCTAGGTATATCTTGTACAAAAGGATTGATTATTGCAGTCATAAAATAGCACACTGACTCCATGCTCGAGGAATATACGTTAAAAACATATTATTGATTTCTGCTATAGCGCTGTACATATGTGTATTAGCGCATTAGAGATTGTACAGAAGGCACAAAAATAAAAATACTGCTTCAATGACAAAATTGGCGGCAATAGTGACCCCTCACTAATAGTGGTTTGTACAATCTACACAGATTTGTAAAGACAAGATAAAGTGGTAGGTTGATATGCTGATCATGTTTGTCGTCAGACACAGTACTAATTGATAGACCTTTGATTTTTCATTTTCACACTGGATTACAGTATACACTGAAATAGTCGTCGCATTAACATTTTCGCCTTTTTTACCCTTTGTTATGAGGATGTATTTATCACGCTAGAGAAAAGAAGAAAACAGCAAACCATATACAAATCAATGTTTAGTAATAAAATGTGAAGGATGAATTAAGACTATGCTTAAAAGGGTTCTACCATTGGAGGGTGAACATTTAACTGGGCCAAAGTCTCTCGGTAAACACTATCATTTTGAAATCATGACTTTATGAGGTATAACATGGGATAATATTTTGTATTGAATTGTTTCCATCACAGCTGCACTTACTCCTGATATGTCCTAAACAATACCACCATAATCCCTACATGTACACTTAACAGAAGTCTATGGCTGTCATACTATCTAATATCATTCACCACCAGATGGTGTGATTAATTCTAGATACAAATGTACCATATAAATATAAGTGTTCATCTTTTGTTTTCTCCCATGTTGGGATGTAGGGTGTGAAACAATCAGAGTTAGCAGGAACAATACAAAACGACATCCTCAAGGAGTTCATGGTGAGGAACACCTACATCTTCCCCCCAGAACCCTCTATGAAGGTCATTGGGGACATTTTCGAGTATACATCGAAGGTAACTATATATACTTTAAGTACTTTTACCTGTAAAAATACCCAGCTATATAACATTTCTTGTCTCTTTCACTCTGTTAAATACAGATACAATGTATAAAGTTTGTTAAATACAGATACAATGTATAAAGTTTGTTAAATACAGATACAATGTATAAAGTTTGTTAAATACAGATACAATGTATAAAGTTTGTTCAATATAGATACAATGTATAAAGTTTGTTCAATATAGATACAATGTATAAAGTTTGTTAAATACAGATACAATGTATAAAGTTTGTTAAATACAGATACAATGTATAAAGTTTGTTAAATACAGATACAATGTATAAAGTTTGTTAAGTATAGATACAATGTATAAAGTTTGTTAAATATAGATACAATGTATAAAGTTTGGAATGTTGTCACTTGTTGGGCATAAACTTTTACCATGGTAATGTTAACGAGACTATACTGTAAGATATCATTCCTAATGTGTCTTTCGGAGAACAAAGTTTCCACTTTTAACAAAAGCCACTTGGATTTTCATCGGAAGACAGATAAATTGTATTGATTTATGTATATGCTAATTGTATTAATTGTATATCTATGTACTGTAAAGCGCTTAAGAGTGGCTTAATTATGTTACATGTAGCTAGATAGGGCGTTATATCAAATGCTGTATATTATTATTTATTATTATAAGTTACCCAGTATATATACAACTCAAAAAACATCACAAAATTCATTTAATACTGTTTTACTTGCAATCAATGATACAGAAGACTACCCAGGTAACATAAGATGAGGGCATGTTGCTGTCCAGATTTTCTCTGTCATGGCCATTGGATGATTTTGTAACATTAGACCTACAAAACTCAGATTATGCATTGACCATCCATAAATTGTTTAAATATGATGTATCATCCTCAGTGTTTCCTATCTTCAGAATATGCCAAAGTTTAACTCCATATCAATATCGGGATATCACATGCAAGAGGCTGGTGCTGATGCTGTGTTAGAGCTGGCGTTTACCCTGGCCGACGGTCTACAGTACATACAGACAGGTGAGCACTTCAGCAGAGGGCTGAAATGTTTTAACATTTATATCCTGCCACCCTATTTAGGTATTATGGTCTAGTAGAATCTTCACCACCTTGGAGGTGAGATAGGGGGCCTCCACTCGAGCAGAACTATTCTTAACAACTCCAAACCAACTTTCCTGGTATTTGAAAACTTAGGGCCGAGATCTTCTCATCCAATCCCCAATTGAGTGAATTGATCTTTTTCTCTTTCCCTGTTGACCCTGTCATGTATATATACCAATGTTGATGTTATAATCTCATTGCCTTGATGAAACGACTTCAATGCATTGAACTTTAATGCATGTGAATTCATAATTGTTATGACTGTGTCATCCATTCATCTCAACCTTAAGATGAGACTAATAGATTCTCTCAACCCCTGGGGGTGAGATAGGGGAATCTCAACCCGATGGGGAAGATTCTTTAGTTGCAAAACACAAGGCTTGACAGAGAGGTCGAAACAGGGGAATTCCTCTATTCATAACAAAGGCATGAAGACACGTCAACAATACAATGAGGTCACTTCACAATCCATCAACGTCAAGTCAACCCTGAATTTAGCCTGTAACATTAGCATTACATCATGTATATGTACACAATGGAAGAACAGGGTAAGAGAAAAAGAATTATTTACCCCCTTGGGGTTGAGATAGGGAAATCTCAACTTTGGGGAAAGATTCTTAAGTTAGCCTTGTGTTTGGCAACGTAAGAATCTTTCCCCTCGGGTTGAGATTCCCTTATCTCACCCCCAAGGGGGTGAGAGATTCTAATATTCTCTTACCCTGGACAGATTTATCCTTACTTTTACTGGTGTGAGATTTCCTTGTCTCACCCTAGAGTTGAAACAAGCTACATGTGCTCTTTGCACGTTCTCCACAATAAACCTGACGTCGCTGATGTGATCTCAACCGTCGGGGGGGAATATTCTTAAGTTGCCAAACACTCGGCAAAGCCTCGTGTTTGGCAAATTAAGAATCTTCCCCCCTCGGGTTGAGATCCCCCTATCTCACTCCCAAGATGAAAGTTTTATTAATCTCACACTGGTAAAAGTGTGGATACACCTGTCCAGGGTAAGAGATAAGGAAATCTCACACCGGTAAAAGTGTGGATACATCTGTCCAGGGTAAGAGACAAGGATATCTCACACTGGTAAAAGTGTGGATGCACCTGTCCAGGGTAAGAGACAAGGATATATCACACTGGTAAAAGTGCGATACACCTGTCTAGGGTAAGAGACAAGGATATATCACACTGGTAAAAGTGTGGATCCACCTGTCCAGGGTAAGAGATAAGGAAATCTCACACAGGTAAAAGTGTGGATACACCTGTCCAGGGTAAGTGACAAGAATATCTCACACCGGTAAAAGTGTGGATACACCTGTCCAGGGTAAGAGACAAGGATATATCACACTGGTAAAAGTGCGGATACACCTGTCTAGGGTAAGAGACAAGGATATATCACACTGGTAAAAGTGTGGATACACCCGTCCAGGGTAAGAGACAAGGATATATCACACTGGTAAAAGGGTGGATACACCTGTCCAGGGTAAGAGACAAGAATATCTCACACCGGTAAAAGTGTGAATACACCTGTCCAGGGTAAGAGACAAGGAAATCTCCAACCGGTAAAAGTGTGGATGCACCTGTCCAGGGTAAGAGACAAGGAAATCTCAGTGGTAAAAGTGTGGATACACCTGTCCAGGATAAGAGACAAGGAAATCTCCCACCGGTAAAAGTGTGGATACACCTGTCCAGGGTCAATTGTCTGGTAAAAGTGTGGAGACACCTGTCCAGGGCAAGGGACAAGGAAATCTCCAACCGGTAAAAGTGTGGATACACCTGTCGAGGGTAAGAGACAAGGATATATCACACTGGTAAAAGGGTGGATACACCTGTCCAGGGTAAGAGACAAGCATATCTCACACCTGTAAAAGTGTGGATACCCCTGTCCAGGGTAAGAGATAAGGATATCTCACACTTGTAAAAGTGTGGATACACCTGTCCAGGGCAAGAGACAAGGATATATCACACTGGTAAAAGAGTGGATACACCTGTCCAGGGTAAGAGACAAGCATATCTCACACCTGTAAAAGTGTGGATACCCCTGTCCAGGGTAAGAGATAAGGATATCTCACACTGGTAAAAGTGTGGATACACCTGTCTAGGGTAAGAGACAAGGATATATCACACTGGTAAAAGGGTGGATACACCTGTCCAGGGTAAGAGACAAGGGTATCTCACATCAGTGAGAGTGTGGATACACCTGTCCAGGATAAGAGACAAGGATATATCACACTGGTAGAAGTGTGGATACACCTGTCCAGGGTAAGAGCCAAGGATATCTCACACCAGTAAAAGTGTGGATACACCTGTCCCGGGTAAGAGACAAGGAAATCTCACATCAGTAAAAGTGTGGATACACCTGTCCAGGGTAAGAGACAAGGATATATCACACTGGTAAAAGTGTGGAGACACCTGTCCAGGGTAAGGGACAAGGAAATCTCCAACCGGTAAAAGTGTGGATACACCTGTCCAGGGTAAGAGACAAGGATACATCACACTGGTAAAAGTGTGGAGACACCTGTCCAGGGCAAGGGACAAGGAAATCTCCAACCGGTAAAAGTGTGGATACACCTGTCGAGGGTAAGAGACAAGGATATATCACACTGGTAAAAGTGTGGAGACACCTGTCCAGGGCAAGGGACAAGGAAATCTCCAACCGGTAAAAGTGTGGATACACCTGTCCAGGGAAAGAGACAAGGATATATCACACTGGTAAAAGTGTGGAGACACCTGTCCAGGGTAAGGGACAAGGAAATCTCCAACCGGTAAAAGTGTGGATACACCTGTCCAGGGTAAGAGGCAAGGATATCTCATATTAATCTCACACTGGTAAAAGTGTGGATACACCTGTCCAGGGTAAGAGGCAAGGATATCTCATATTAATCTCACACTGGTAAAAGTGTGGATACACCTGTCCAGGGTAAGAGGCAAGGATATCTCATATTAATCTCACACTGGTAAAAGTGTGGATACACCTGTTCAGGGTAAGAGACAAGGATATCTCACACTGGTAAAAGTGTGGATACACCTGTCCAGGGCAAGAGACAAGGATATCTCACTGGTAAAAGTGTGGATACACCTGTCCAGGGAAAGAGACAAGGATATATCACACTGGTAAAAGTGTGGAGACACCTGTCGAGGGTAAGGGACAAGGAAATCTCCAACCGGTAAAAGTGTGGATACACCTGTCCAGGGTAAGAGGCAAGGATATCTCATATTAATCTCACACTGGTAAAAGTGTGGATACACCTGTCCAGGGCAAGAGACAAGGATATCTCACTGGTAAAAGTGTGGATACACCTGTCTAGGGTAGGAGACAAGGATATCTCACACCAGTAAAAGTGTGGATTCACCTGTCCAGGGTAAGAGACAAGGAAATCTCACATCAGTAAAAGTGGGGATACACCTGTCCAGGGTAAGAGACAAGGATATCTCACACTGGTAAAAATGTGGATACACCTGCCCAGGGTAAGAGATTAATAGAATCTTTCCCCCCCTTGGGGGTGAGACAGGGTAATCTCAACCTGAGGGGTAAGATTCTTAATTTGTCAAACACGAGGCTTACCGAGTGTTTGACAGCTTAATAATCTTACCCAAAGGGTTGAGATGACCCTGTCTCACTCCCAAGGGGGTGAATGATTATTTTTCTCTTACCCTGTTTACCCTTGTATTTTATATAGACGTTACATCAATGCAAGACAATGTTGATGTGATGCGGCTGAATTGTTGCCGTGACGTCAATGTATTGTTGCCGTGACGTCATGGTATTGTTGCTGTGACGTCATACAGTTGTTGAGAACGTGCAAAGAACACGTGTAGCTTGTCTCAACTCTAGGGTGAGATAAGAAAATCTCACACCGGTAAAATGGTGGGTATCCCAGTCCAGGGTAAGAGAAAAGGATATCTCACACTGGTAAAAGTGTGGATACACCTGTCCAGGGTCAATTGTGCTTTTGTTACTGTGAACGTTGTCCGGCCTGGGGAATGGTAAGTGTAGAGATGCCTGCTAATGACCAAATTGGTCCATGAGAGATATGCTTAAACATCCCAGTCCTGGCTTATTTTGCCTCTATTTGTAGATGTTACAGCAAATCACCCCTCAAATTAGTTTTAATATCATTATCAATGATCAAAACCCAATAATATCAGACCTGCTAACCTTTGAATCTCCCAGTGGGGTCATGACCCCCATGGGAAATTCTGTCGGGGGTGATAACGCGCAAAAAAAATAAATGGAATATTTTACATTAATATCATGACCAATGGGCAATGGTTTAACAGTTTGGTCATTATAATATGCTTCAGTACATTACAGAAGGAAAATGAAATTTCACAAATTGGCTTGCCAATGTATATCATAAGGTTTAGACAATATTTGACTGATGTTTACAAGGAATTGTCTAGGGCAAAAGATCATGAGAGATGTTTAACGTATTGTTTTGACACTGACAGGGCTAGACAGAGGTCTGGACATAGACAAGTTTGCACCACGACTGTCGTTCTTCTGGGGGATCGGAATGAACTTTTATATGGTAAGTATTATTTTTGAAAAGATTTTGACTTCACCTGTTTTTAAAATTAATTACACTGCTTAGTCTATACAAATCAATGTGGGAGAAGATCTTGTATTGTCAACCGTTTTTTGTTGGAAGCATCATATGCATCCTGCTGCTAACATTTGCTGTGAATTTTATTGGAAAATACCTATAAAAGGCAAAATACATATGGTTGATTTTGAGAGATTAAATAGAAATGTGGCTGACAGCAGGAGAAGCAGTCTTTTTCTTTGGCGTAATATATTAGGTTAGTATGACCCTTTCCAGAACATCAATAACTTTATTTACACTGTACTAGCTTCTGTCATCCTCTGATTAAATTCATAAATGAAATGTAAGTGTTATTGGATTATAATTCAGTTCAGTTCAGGTATTACGTCAGTCTGAGATAGTTTTTGATTTATTAATTTATTGTTTTTGCTTTTTAAGGAAATAGCTAAAATGAGAGCAGCCAGGAGACTTTGGGCCAATCTTGTGAAGGAAAAGTTTGAACCCAAAAACCCCAAGTCACTGTTGTTGAGAGCTCACAGTCAGACGTCGGGCTGGTCACTTACAGAACAGGTATTTACTGAACTGACCGGACTAAGGAGAAGATAACTCTCACTAGTTACATTTCACTCAAAGAACATTAACACTGAGCTGTAAAACCAGACAAAGATCTAGAGAAAAAGAGAAAAAAATGAGACAGAAAATCTAATTTTAGAAGGCTTACATGATTATTCTTAGTCATCTACTATCCATAGAGTTTCTTTATATACATGTATCCATATAATTAAAATATTTTAATATTTTACCAAACTAGTACATTATACAGGTCCGTGTGAATGCAATCCCAGTTCCATCAAATTTTGTTTTAAAAGATGGCTTAGCTTGAGATAAGATCAAATTAAGCTGTTCTTGATGTTATAAAACTTTAAGGTCACTTTAGATAATTTAATTTTGATGATGTAATTTACTTGCTGAATAAGTTAAAAATCCTGATGAAACTTAAAGGCATTGTTACTTGAGTTTATAAATGAAAAGGAGCTTATAATGCTAAATTATATAAACATGTAAAACTCCACAGGATCCCTACAATAACATCATGCGTACTGTGATTGAGGCGATGGCGGCAGTCTTCGGAGGAACACAGTCATTACATTCTAATTCATTTGATGAAGCCCTTGGTCTACCGACACCATTTAGTGCCCGCATCGCTCGTAATACACAGATCATACTCCAGGAGGAGTCGGGAATCCCTAACGTGGCGGACCCGTGGGGAGGCTCCTACATGATGGAGAGTCTCACCGAAGACATGTACAACGCTGCACTCAAGGTCATCATGGAGGTCAGTTCATTAACTATTTGTTATTCTGCTATTTTGAAATGTCATTTTGACTGTGATGTGTAGAGTCATCAAATTCTGCAAAGCTGCTCATTGGTATGTCGATCCTGCTCACCTGATCAATATAGGCTGGTGATCTGATAGATACATGCAGTTCAATATGTTAAACATCCTGGACACTCCAATGACCCCACTCACACAGGCTCTCTGCACCCAACAACCCGACAAACTCGAAGGCATTTTAAGGATGTTACAAGAAGACTAGTTTGATCCTTTGATGTTTAAGTTGGGTGTCACTTCTCTGTAATCTTCAATGGACAGGTTCCAGCCAAACAATTGGCAGATTTGTTATCTGAAAAAAAATGCCTAGCAAGCTGTGTGCCTTCAGTTTTGCCATTTCATGTTTGCAGGGTGCTGAGTGAACATGATATCTGGAGTATCAAGGATGGTCTGTACTAAAAAGTAACAGCTTTGCATAAGATGAAATATTTGATATAGTAATGTTCAAATCTACTTTAAATAAAATTAATTAATTTCATCAAAATTAGTGCACTGTAAACCTAAACTGTCCTTATTAAATTTCTTATCCTAGATTGAGGAGATGGGTGGTATGGCGAAGGCCGTGGCCTCTGGGATGCCCAAACTGAAGATTGAGGAATGTGCTGCTAAGCGCCAGGCAAGGATTGACAGTGAACAGGAAGTGATTGTAGGGGTCAATAAACACAGACTGACCACGGAGCAACACGTAGAAGTCCGGTCTATTGACAACGAACAAGTCCGTACTGAGCAGTTAGAGCGACTTGACAAGGTCAAGGCCAGCCGAGACCAAGCCAAGGTATGATGTGATACTGATCATCTGTTCTTGATATACGAAAATAATTTAATCTTGCTTGTAACAAGCGTTTTCATTGGCTTAAAAATTTATGTTATGTTTTATACATAAAAAAAATGACGTCGCCGTTTGTAACGTCGCTTTTGATTGGCTGATGCTGCAGCGCAATAATTTCTAAGAGAAAATTAAAGAGTCCATCAATAAAAGTGGATTTCCACAAGGATTGTCTATAGTAGATTAAATTATAAGGAATTAAATATGAAGGGTGAAAATTAACACTGGCCGAACATTGATTTCATGGGCGAAGGGCATAATTTTGACCGGATGGAAATTTGTCAGTTTACAGTCTGATGGAATATGGGACTCTCCTTTTGTTGTTTGACCTTCACATTGCAGTTGACAAGTACATCGTTCTAAAGGTCCGTCAATTTAGTTGTACATTTACAAGGAATTGTGGAAACATTTAAACATATACAGTTGTGAGATCGCACAATGTTACACGGTGTGCATGCGATGTGCGATCCATAAAAATCTGGACGATTACTACTTACACACATTTTTGCCACAAAACTATGTGTTGTTTCTATCCATTATTAATAGATCTGCCTTAATTTTGAGAAGTTTTTATTCTTTGAATTTTGTTTAGAATTTTGCATTAATTTTTCAACAACTTCACCTACAGGTAACAGAAACTCTGGGAGCTATTGTTAAGGCTTGTGAGAGTGGTGATGGTAACCTGTTGGGCCTCAGTATGGATGCGGCCAGAGCAAGGTGTACAGTCGGGGAAATCACAGAGGCCATGACAAAGGTGCGGGTACTTAACAATTATGCAAGGTCCCTGTCCCCTTTGTAAATATGTATTCCAGCGCCTCATCTGACACTTTCTGCCATGAAATGTGAATGAACAGTACTGATTGATAAATCTGTTACCATATGTTATTTGGCTAGATCTCTATTGGTAGACATTTTAGTTCGACTATAGGCGAACTCCATCTAAGACAGCACTTGGGCAGAATTTTGGATAAGAAGACTTAAGGGAGGAATCCTCTGATAGAATCCTGCTCTATCCATTTAACTGTTTCAGCCATAATCCTGCCTTTAGTTCACTTAAGATACTTTTTTTATTTTATTTTGTATTGCATCAATCACATAATTAAGGTACAAAGGTTTTTGATGAAAACATACACTATATACAAAATATCAGATACAGAGTTCATTCTAAAATAAGTTGGATACTTTCCCATTTTTGCCGGATTTTGTTCGCTGTATTTTGGGTCAACATATATATAGGTCGAATATAGATCAAGATTACTGTAATTTTGAATAAATGTCTTACATGTTTCCCAGTTTGGAATTTTATTGTATTGTCGCATCAACGATATATATTTGTTAATAAGCAATATGCATATATTTAAACCCATCAATAAGATAGTGATTAGTCTCTTAGGAAAATTTGTATATACCCCTTAAAATATTCTGGCCGTTCCTGCCAATATTTTTTCATACAGGTAAATGTTTCATAAATTAAGACAATAAATACTTGTCATAATATTTTTTCAAAATTAACTATGTTCAATTTCCTTTTCAAAAGTTTTCCCAGTATAGTGTGATCTTGGCATTTCAATCTTACAGCATCTACTTGCATGATGTTTATAGTATACATTGTATTAGTACGGTACTGTATACAATGAATGCATGTACTGTATAAACATTGATTTTGTCATTTCACACTTTGTTGCAGTCAGACTAAGACAAACATGTATGCCATGCAGTTTTTAATTAGATTATTTTGTGGCTGTATTAAATTTTCAGATATTTATTTCCACAAAAATCATGAAAATCGCCCTGTGGGAAAAATTGACCCATCTTAATGTTCATGCGTACATTTGTGCTCTGTTTAGGTGTTTGGACGCCACGTAGCCTCAGACAGGATGGTCAGTGGAGCTTACAAATCAGCTTTTGGAGAGGATGATGAAATTAGCAAAGTGACCAAAAAAGTGGAGGTATGTTGCTTGACACACTCTAAGTATAAATGGTCAGACATGTTAGCTTTTCTGCAAAATGACATTAAAACATGATGCCATAACCATCCCACTAAATGAGGACCTTATTTTTTACTAAATTATGTAGGAAAAATAGTTAATATATCCAGATGAGTTGCATTGGCCCTCTGGGCCTCTTGTTAATAAAGAGATCCATGAAAAACATTTATTTTCAAAAAAGCTAATCATGTCAATTAAATAACACAGTCTGCTATACTGTCCTGTCTTACATCTATCCAAACAAAATGTTACAGTTATGAAGGGCTGATGTAAATACATTGTATTTGTATAAGTAGATTGAGTTGCTTCCCTTCTAATACTCTGGAGATTCACCAGCATAGTGCGGTAAAGGTATGCTCATACATATATATAGATAAGGATCCCTGTTGGCCAAAACCTGTACCTTAATATCCATTGGAAACTATTTTTTACCTGCGTGGCGATAACTTCAATAAATCATTTCTGAAAAAAACCCATACCTTGTGGAACTTTAATTAAAAAATAAAAAATAAATGAAATAAAGAAAATATAATCAACAGCAGTGTTCTGAGTGTAACAATTCAGTGTGGCTAGACCGGTATTCATACCATGGACATATAATTCAGTGTGCCTAGACCAGTATTTATACCAAGGACTTATAATTTAGTGTGGCTAGACCGGTATCCATACCATGGACTTATAATCCAGTGTGGCTAGACCAGTATTCATACCATGGACTTAAAAGTCAGTGTGGCTAGACCGGTACTCATACCATGGACTTATAAATCAGTGTGGCTAGACCAGTATATATACCAGGGACTTATAATTTAGTGTGGCCAGCCAAGTATTTTTACCAGGGACTTATAATTCAGTGGGGCTAGACGGTATTTATACCAGGGACATATAATTCAGTGTGCCTAGACCAGTATTTATACCTGGGACTTATAATTAAGTGTGGCTAGACCGGTATTAGTCCCATGGACTTATAATTCAGCGTGGCTAGACCAGTATTTAGACCCTGGACTTATAATTTAGTGTGGCTAGACCGGTATTAGTCCCATGGACTTATAATTCAGGGTGGCTAGACCAGTATTTATCCCAGGGACTTATAATTCAGGGTGGCTAGACCAGTATTTATCCCAGGGACTTATAATTCAGTTTGGCTAGACCAGTATTTATTCCAGGGACTTATAATTCAGTGAGGCTAGACCGGTATTTATACCAGTGACTTATAATTCAGTGTGGCCAGACCAGTATTCATACCAGGGACTTACAATTCAGTGTGGCTAGTCCGGTATTCATACCATGGACATATAATTCAGTGTGGCTAGTCCGGTATTCGTACCATGGACTTATAATTCGGTGTGGCTAGACCGGTCTTCATAACATGGACTTATAATTCAGTGTGGGTAAACCAGTATTTATACCAAGGACTTATAATTTAGTGTGGCCAGCCAAGTATTTTTACCAGGGACTTATAATTCAGGGTGGCTAGACCAGTATTTATGCCAGGGACTTATAATTCAGGGTGGCTAGACCAGTATTTATGCCAGGGACTTATAATTCAGGGTGGCTAGACCAGTATTTATATCAGTGACTTATAATTCAGTGTGGCTAAACTGGTATTCATACCAGGGGCTTATAATTCAGTGTGGCCAGACCAGTATTCATACCAGGGACTTACAATTCAGTGTGGCTAGTCCGGTATTCATACCATGGACTTAAAAGTCAGTGTGGCTAGACCGGTATCCATACCATGGACTTATAATTAAGTGTGGCTAGACCGGTATTAATACCATGGACTTACAATTCAGTGTGGCTAGACCTGTATTCATACCATGGACTTTTAATTCAGTGTGGCCAGACCAGTATTCATACCAGGGACTTACAATTCAGTGTGGCTAGACCCGTATTCTTACCATGGACTTATAATTAAGTGTGGCTAGACCGGTATCCATACCATGGACTTATAATCCAGTGTGGCTAGACCAGTATTTATGCCAGGGACTTATAATTCAGGGTGGCTAGACCAGTATTTAGACCCTGGACTTATAATTTAGTGTGGCTAGACCGGTATTCCTACCATGGACTTATAATTTGGTGTGGCTAGACCGGGATTCTTAACATGGACTTATAATTCAGTGGGGCTAGACGGTATTTATACCAGGGGCATATAATTCAGTGTGGCTATACCCGTATTAAAACCATGGAGTTATAATTCAGTGTGGCTAAACCGGTATTCTTACCATGGACTTAAAATTCTGTGTGGCTAGACCGGTATTAGTCCCATGGACTTATAATTCAGGGTGGCTAGACCAGTATTTATCCCAGGGACTTATAATTCAGGGTGGCTAGACCAGTATTTAGACCCTGGACTTATAATTTAGTGTGGCCAGCCAAGTATTTTTACCAGGGACTTATAATTCAGTGTAGCTAGACCGGTATTCATACCCTGGGCTTATAATTCCGTGTGGCTAGACCGGTATTCGTACCATGGAGTTATAATTCAGTGTGGCTATACCAGTATTTATACCAGGGTCTTATAATTCAGTGTGGCTCGACCGGTATTCACACCATGGACTTACAATTCAGTGGGGCTAGACCGGTATTCATACCAAGGACTTATAATTTAGTGTGGCCAGCCAAGTATTTTTACCAGGGACTTATAATTCAGTTTGGCTAGACCGGTATTTATACCAGGGACATATAATTCAGTGTGCCTAGACCAGTATTTATACCAGGGCCTTATAATTCAGTGTGGCAGACCGGGATTCATACCATGGGCTTTTAATTCAGTGTGGCTAGACAGGGATTCATACCATGGACTTTTAATTCAGTGTGGCCAGACCAGTATTCATACCAGGGACTTATATACCAGGGACTTATAATTAAGTGTGGCTAGACCGGTATCCATACCATGGACTTATAATCCAGTGTGGCTAGACCAGTATTCATACCATGGACTTATAATTCAGTGTGGCTAGACTGGTATTCATACCAGGGACTTATAATTCAGTGTGGCTAGACTGGTATTCATACTATGGACTTCAGATTGTTAAACTTTCGCTCTCTGATTGAGCTACCAAACAACAAAAAAAGGGGATGTTACTGCAAAAACCTCAGTGCTTTAGGACAAGGATCCTTCAAAGTTTGATCAAACAAATAAAGTCTGAGCGCCTGCCGTGATATGTACAAATTCATCTCTTTTTACTTGATAGAGTTTCTCTGAAAAGGAGGGTCGCCGCCCCCGTATTCTGGTTGCCAAGGTTGGACAGGATGGTCATGATCGAGGGGGCAAGGTCATAGCTACAGGGTTTGCTGACCTTGGATTTGATGTTGACATTGGACCCTTGTTCGCTGTAAGTGATGATTACGATACTTCATTAATACTATAAGGTTTACTGTCCGTCGGTACATCATTTTGTCCAGCTGGGCGCATCTCCTAATGATGCTCTGTATAGCCTACAACTGCCGATGTATCGGAGTATCTCTTTGATGTATACTGAACTAAAATCAGGTCTCCTCCTGCACCTTATAGAGTATAATTACCCTTTTTTCAATGTGTGCCTTGTCCAGGGCTTACCATAAACCTAGTTACTTGAAATAAGCAGAACGTTCGAACACATTTGTTTTACAATGAAAAGAATATTTTTCTATCTACTGATAGATCAAACCACATTTCAGATTGTTCGAAAACAAAAGAGAAGTCATTTGGAAAGCATGGTGTTTAGTTTAGTTTTTTAAATGGAGAAATATATCAGGTAGTAGTATATAGATGATAAATAGTTTATCATACAGTATTTTCAGCGTTTGTTGTTCAAACAATTTTCTCATTGCTCGCATGAAGATAAAATCTTGAATCTACCTGCGGTGGCCTCGGGATTTTATCCACATGCTGGTGATGAGAAAATTGTTCTCACAACAAACCCTGAAAATACAGTGTGATAATCTATAAATATATATTGATCAAATTTGGCTATCGGCAATCAAATAACAGCCTTGCAAAACTATCAAACTGATGAATTTTCATACTGACAGCATTTAATCAACTGAGTAAGGGGTATTACTCATGATGTGGGACTCTCTTAGAAAACTATGTCTTACAAGTTTTACTTAGATATACTTTATGTAAGCGATGATTGAGTTTCTTTCTTATATACATACAATGTATGCATACGCCAGTTAAACAACTTTGGCCCCAACCATGTATAACAACATATCAGTACTGAGCACAGAACATTCCAAATGTGTATATTATGACGATATTACTTTGTTTACAATTTGATTATATAATCGTGACCTGGCCACAGATTCCTGATTTATTGCTAAACTGTTAATGTTAGCTAGGTGTACATACATGTGCCAAAACTAACAGGTTTGACAAGGTGGTTGGTCAACCTAATTAATTTTGCACCCTCCGTATTCTGGTACCATTAAACTTCTGTCAATACTCCGGAAACATGGACTACTTTGCCACCTATGTACTTTGCTTCACGATTAAGTGCATATATATAGAACTTGATAACATGTAAGTAAATACTAGAACGACACCTGTACCATTGTTGGTCGCCCAGATTTGTAACTGTACCATTGTTGGTCGCCCAGATTTGTAAGTGTACCATTGTTGGTCGCCCAGATTTGTAACTGTACCATTGTTGGTCGCCCAGATTTGTAAGTGTACCGTACAGGCTGTCATTGTCCATTATCAACGGCTTGTCAGTTTGGTATGATGATCGCTCGAATAGTTTTCTATTTTAGTCGCTATATTTTTGTAATGTGCGGGTGGTCATCCAACCAACTACTGACCACGCTCAACATTGCTGAACTAGTGAGCAGGTCCCAAGGTTATACCGCATCACTGGAAAAAGCTAGCTTGATAGTAAAGCAGTATTTTCCTGGGAAATTCCTTAGACGTCACAATTCCATGTAATTCGAACAGGAATGACAATATTTTGTTGATCTGAGCGAAAGTACTGTATCTCACCGTATCTGCCATTGCAAATTTTTGCATTCAGGTACCTCTCTGGTTATCTTAGTGCTTTGTACTGGAATTGGGTCTCATGCCCTACTGTAGCATATACAGAGTTATGGCCCTTTGTTCTTTACTTAAAAATGCAATTTTCCTGGAACATATTTAAAATTTCCTTACTTTTTCACCTGCGACATGTACCTTTCTATACTGGTATACCTGTATCTTAAACGTATTTTTAATTGTTAAGTGTGAATAACATTACCATATAATCATGGCTACATATTTTGACGGCTGGGGGAACATGGATTTCTCATAATCCTTTTCCGTGTTGTAGTTGGGTTGATTCTTTATAGTTAGTCTTGCAGAAGGCATAAAACAGATATGTTTCCTACAATAACGCCATTGGGATCATACCCTGTTCCTCTCCAAAACAGTGCCATAGAAAAAGTTCTGTTACAGCTAGGAGACTGTAACAGAAGTTGTTGATCTATAGATTTTCGTTTTATTTCTCACACATTCCTAGCTTGGCACAGCGAGCCGACCTTTCAGCTAGCACAGATTTTAATCAACATACAGTGTATTAATTATAATTGTTAAATTTTATATTGTTATCATTGTACGCTACCCATCAAATTAAAAAGAAAAAAGATCACACATATACATCAAATGATAATAATCTTTGTTTCTGTTCACAATCAAATAATCCATAGTTTAATCATGGTGAAATTCCGACTGAGGAAATATGGTGACATATGTTAACAAAAGAGATAGAATATACACAAAAGTTTATCTCACTCCCGGGGGATTCCATTTGTATAGTTCAAGTTTTGCTCAGAAAGTACATCATTGTTTAAATGAAAAAAAAAAGAAAAAAAAATGGAAGCGACCTGGCATTCGTTCCTAGAGTTGAGGATTGTGTCTCAGTGGTCAATTATCTTTTCAAAGTTTTCAGATATGCCCAGTTACATATATATATAAGTAAAAAGACTGTTTTGAGTTTGTCGAAAGATATGTTGTGTATAAAAGAAATTTCCAAACAATCGGAAATCTCAACAAAAAAAATATATGATATAAATGCATAACATATGACATTAAAAACACTACTCCTAGTGTCTAGACTAACACTTTATATAAACAAGCTTATTTATGGGCCTGTGAAAGGAAAGGCCTCATTAGTATCAGTTTAGGTGCTTAAAATATTCATGTATATAATGTAAAACAAACTTTATATGTATACACTTAACTAGGTATTCTAGAAATTAAAACAAAGTGTAGATATTTTTATATGATGAACGGAGTTGAAATGCACTGTTACCTAAGTACATATAGGTGATAATGTCAGCTAGACAGGGCCTAACACCAACACCGATCACACACGCACCCTCCACAATGTACATATAGATGATAATGTCAGCTAGACAGGGCCTAACACCAACACAGATCACACACACACCCTCCACAATGACACCTCAGAGATGATTGGTTTATCCCAGAAATGGCTACCTGATTACTTACTTAATTAAATTTTGTGGTATATATACATGTAGCAGTGTTAAAGGTCAATGCACACTTTTCAGTGGAAATAATTTTATAGATGGCTTTAATTATATATATTATATCTATTCTAAAGGCTTTTTAAATTAGAGTATACTTATCATGGTAAACAAGTACAGTGTGTATTAGCCTTAAGTAAACCAAAGAGCTGGGAATTAACCCACCACTCGGGGCAAATTTATAATCATAATGCACATTACAACTCGTTAGTGCTTTGCAAAACGCTGTACACATACTAGTATAATAACTGCTCCAGAATTAGAGAAACAGATTTCTGAATTAATATCAAACTAAACTGTATACATGTACAGTACATGTAATTAACAAGCAAACTTGTTATGAAAAGAAAATGACATTCTTTTTGCAAAATAATAGCAGAGAAGATTTTCTGTGACATTGCAGGACTCAGGAGTCATTGCCAATATCTGGAAGGTACTACATGTATTAGTTGGATTTAAACTTAAACTTAACTCATTCACCCCTACATATCTAACCTGGACTTATCCAGTCTTTGATTTGGTTAGGTTCAAATGTGACTTAGGGGTGAATGGGTTAAAAGTTTTTCAGGTTGACATACTACTGCGCTATGCCTTACACTGTCATTACATACTTGATATGTGATATATTACATTAGTGGCTAGACTATAACCGAGATGACATCTGTGCTGTATGAGAACCTGATGATCCATTGTAACCACCATTGACAGTTGGGTATACAATGTTGGGGTTCTTACCCTATCTGATCTAAACTTTCAGTTTGGAGAAGTAATTTCTAGTTTCTGACCCAGTGCATATGTGGCCTTATAGGGACAAAGTTTCAACAAATTAAAGATAAAATGTGCTTTCTAACAGTTTTGAAATCCCGCTACTCAAATACAAAACAGTTTCACACGTTTATAACTCCCAGACAAAAAATAGCACCAAATTGAATGCTGGAATAAAAAGGTGTAGAACACATTAGATGACATTGTCACATGGAATCCCATGGGAGGCCTAGCCTTCATTGCTTTGTTTATACCAAACAACAGTTCACTAGGCTAAGGTACAGTAATTACGAGTCTAAAAAAGAAATTTGCCCTTTTGACATTTAAAACGTTTTATACTGGTAGATAAAACCAGATTTGCTGTTGAAGAAGCTATAACGAACCTATTACTTCAGTTCTACCTGTTGTATGTCCAAAAAATCAAAATACCCTTTTGTCAATTTATACCACACTATTGTGTAAGTCAGTGGAAGCTTGTAGGGTAATCTTTCCAGTAAAGGTGAATAAAAAGTATGAAGCATGTTTAGCGACAGTATTTCTAGATTGTTTCCTGTCTGTGTGTTAAGGTCAGAGTATCTCACACACTATGACATAACACTGACATTTATATACTGCCATTAAAGGCTGGAAGGCGACAGAGACCAGATACTGGTACCAAAAAGGATCTGTTTTTTACAATTGATTACAATTGATTTTTTAGAAAACACATTTAAATGCTTTGAATAACAGGAAACTAATTACATTTTATCTAATAATCTGTTTAAATTTTTAAATTGCTATACATGTCCGTGACATCTTACAATGACCACATCTGCTAAATGGTGACATTTACTGTGAAAAGTTCATGATTTTTATAGAAATCTGTAACTAAAGCAACTTAAAATAGATGGAATTTTGTGAAGAATGTTGTTTTCTGCAAGTGGCAGGGACCCTAACATATGTTGTAACATGATATTTATTATATGAGGCCAAAAAATATTACTTCTGTTTCCGCTATATATCCTCCTGAGAAAGAAAAGGGTAGGTAGGAAGGCAATTTTTTTTTATTTTGGAATTATTTTTACTTTGCTTATATACTTTGCTTTCTGACTTTAACAGTGCATATCACAAAATACCAATAAAAACTCCAGGGTAATGTTGGGCTAAAAATCTAGGGTAGGTAGGGTTACAGTGGAAACACAAGATTTTTTTTAATTGGGGTAAGATACACTGTATATATGGTAAGTAGAGTATTCTCAGACAGGCCATTACAGATGTTAGATTAACTGGTGGTGTGGGATTTTAGATTTATCACATATAATGTTCAGTGTTATCCAGTGAATTTACCCATGTCATATTTTTTTGCGTATTAACCCATGTAATATGACCTATCAGCCCTATGATTGGTTATAAGTTTTAATTGTTTTAATTGTGACATCACGCCTCGGATAAGTACATGACATCACAGTTACGTACTGGAGTCAAAATGGCGTCTTTTTACATTTCAAGGTTGCATGAAAATTGTCGTTTTACATGAATAAATGCAACAAATCTTGATTATGTGATATAAAAGATCTTACACTCGTTTTTATTTCATATGAAATTTATGAAACTCGTCACAAATATTTCATTTTAGCTCACCAGAGGCTCGCTAAATTGAAAAATTCTTCGACTAGTTTCATAAATTTCATATGAAATGGAAACTCATGTAAGATCCTATATATGTGAACTTATTCACTTGATATTGTATTTCTGTTATGAAATTAACCTGCTGTGATTTCCGATGTTACTGTAGAGTTGCTTATTATCGCAGGGGATTTAATTTCACAATATTCGCGGCAACCCAAGACAATGCCACATATAATAGCCAGCGAATATTTATACAATGAATATACTAAGATAAAAGCAAAAACTTTTACCCTTTGAAAAAACAGTTTAATATTGTATTTTACTTTATTTTGACAAAACTTGTAAAATAATTCCCATTGCCAAAATAGAAAGTATCCTCTTGTGCGCACAATTTTTTTAAAAATCTGTTTCACTTGATAATGTAACGATTTACATCAGAGCTAAAGTGTAAGTAATCTACTCACAGCCAAGTATTGAAAATAAGACTGATTACTAATGGCCCAATAATAAAATTAAAACTGACTGCTGACAGCCAAATGATAGAGGATTATATTGACTTCTCACAGCCTTGTGATGGAGGATAAGACTCTTGACTACTCATGGCCTATTGATGAGTATTAGACTGACTACTCACTGCCTAGTGATGAGTATTAGACTCTGACTACTCACTGCCTATTGATGAGTATTAAACTGACTACTCACTGCCTATTGATGAGTATTAGACTGACTACTCACAGCCTATTGATGAGTATTAGACTGACTACTCACTGCCTAGTGATGTAGATTAGACTGACTACTCACAGCCTAGTAATGGAGATTAGACTGACTACTCACAGTCTAGTGATGGAGATTAGACTGACTACTCACTGCCTAGTAATGGAGATAGACTGACTACTCACAGCCTAGTGATGGAGTATTAGACTGACTTCTCACTGCCTAGTGATGGAGATTAGACTGACTACTCCCAGCCTAGTGATGGAGATTAGACTGACTACACACAGCCTAGTGATGGAGATTAGACTGACTACTCCCAGCCTAGTGATGGAGATTAGACTGACTACACACAGCCTAGTGATGGAGATTAGACTGACTACACACAGCCTAGTGATGGAGATTAGACTGACTACACACAGCCTAGTGATGGAGATTAGACTGACTACTTACAGCCTAGTGATGGAGATTAGACTGACTACTTACAGCCTAGTGATGGAGATTAGACTGACTACACACAGCCTAGTGATGGAGATTAGACTGACTACTTACAGCCTAGTGATGGAGATTAGACTGACTACTCACAGTCTAGTGATGGAGATTAGACTGACTACTCACAGCCTAGTGATGGAGTATTAGACTGACTACTCACTGCCTAGTGATGGAGATTAGACACACTACTCACGGCCTATTGATGAGTATTAGACTGACTACCCACTGCCTAGTGATGGAGTATTAGACTGACTACTCACGGCCTAGTGATTGAGTATTAGACTGACTACCCACTGCCTAGTGATGGAGTATAAGACTGACTACTCACGGCCTAGTGATGGAGGATTAGACTGAGTACTCACGGCCTAGTGATGGAGTATTAGAGTGATGGAGTATTAGACTGACTACTCACTGACTACTCACTGCCTAGGGTTGAGTATTAGACTGACTACTCACTGCCTATTGATGGAGTATTAGACTGACTACTCACGGCCTATTGATGAGTTTTAGACTGACTACTCACGGCCTACTGATGGAGTATTAGACTGACTACTCACTGCCTAGTAGTATTAGACTGACTACTCACTGCCTAGTAGTATTAGACTGACTACTCACTGCCTAGTTATGGAGTATTAGACTGACTACTCACCGCCTAGTGATGGAGTATTAGACTGACTACCCACTGCCTAGTGATGGCGTATTAGACTGACTACTCACTGCCTATTGCTGAGTATTAGACTGACTACTCACAGCCTAGTAATGGAGTATTAGACTGACTACTCACTGCCGAGTGATGGAGTATTAGACTGACTACTCACAGCCTAGTAATGGAGTATTAGACTGACTACTCACTGCCTAGTTATGGAGTATTAGACTGACTACTCACTGCCGAGTGATGGAGTATTAGACTGACTACTCACCGCCTAGTGATGGAGTATTAGACTGACAGTATTAGACTGACTACTCACTGCCTAGTGACGGAGTATTAGACTGACTACTCACTGCCTACTGATGGAGTATTAGACTGACTACTCACTGCCTTGTGATGGAGATTAGACACACTACTCACGGACTATTGATGAGTATTAGACTGACTACTCACGACCTATTGATGAGTATTAGACTGACTACTCACAGGAGTATTAGACTGACTACTCACGGCCTAGTGATTGAGTATTAGACTGACTACCCACTGCCTAGTGATGGCGTATTAGACTGACTACTCACTGCCTAGTGAGGGAGTATTAGACTGACTACTCACTGCCTATTGATGAGGATTAGACTGACTACTCACGGCCTAGTGATTGAGTATTAGACTGACTACCCACTGCCTAGTGATGGCGTATTAGACTGACTACTCACTGCCTAGTGACGGAGTATTAGACTGACTACTCACAGCCTCGTGATGGAGTATTAGACTGACTACTCACTGACTACTCACTGCCTAGGGTTGAGTATTAGACTGACTACTCACTGCCTATTGATGAGAATTAGACTGACTACTCACTGCCTATTGATGGAGTATTAGACTGACTACTCACTGCTTATTGATGAGTATTAGACTTACTACTCACGGCCTATTGATGAGTATTAGACTGTCTACTCACGGCCTACTGATGGAGTATTAGACTTACTACTCACAGCCTAGTGATGGAGTATTAGTATTAGACTGACTACTCACGGCCTATTGATGAGTATTAGACTGACGACTCACAGCCTAGTGATGGAGTATTAGACTGAATACTCACTGCCTAGTGATGGAGTATTAGACTGACTAGTCACTGCCTAGTGATGGAGTATTAGACTGACTCCTCACTGCCTATTGATGAGTATTAGACTGACTACCCCCTGCCTAGTGATGGAGTATTAGACTGACTCCTCACTGCCTATTGATGAGTATTAGACTGACTCCTCACGGCCTATTGATGAGTATTAGACTGACGACTCACAGCCTAGTGATGGAGTATTAGACTGAATACTCACTGCCTAGTGATGGAGTATTAGACTGACTACTTACCGCCTAGTGATGGAGTATTAGACTGACTACCCACTGCCTAGTGATGGCGTATTAGACTGACTACTCACTGCCTAGTGAACTACTCACTGCCTAGTGATGGAGTATTAGACTGAAGCCTTGTGATGGAGGATAAGACTCTTGACTACTCATGGCCTATTGGTGAGTATTAGACTGACTACTCACTGCCTATTGATGAGTATTAGACTGACTACCAACTGCCTAGTGATGGAGTATTAGACTGACTCCTCACTGCCTATTGATGAGTATTAGACTGACTGCTCACGGCCTAGTGATGAGTATTAGACTGACTACTCACGGCCTATTGATGAGTATTAGACTGACTACTCACGGCCTACTGATGGAGTATTAGACTGACTACTCACAGCCTAGTGATGGAGTATTCTGACTACTCACGGCCTAGTGATGAAGTATTGTACTGACTACTCACGGCCTAGTGATGGAGGATTAGACTGACTACCCACAGCCTAGTGATGGAGAATAGACTGACTACTCACAGCCTAGTGATGGGGTATTAGACTGACTACTCACTGCCTATTGAAGAGTATTAGACTGACTACTCACTGCCTAGTGATGGAGTATTAGACTGACTTGTCACTGCCTATTGATGAGTATTAGCCTGACTACTCACGGCCTACTGATGGAGTATTAGACTGACTACCCACAGCCTAGTGATGGAGAATAGACTGACTACTCACAGCCTAGTGATGGGGTATTAGACTGACTACTCACTGCCTATTGATGAGTATTAGTCTGACTACTCACTGCCTATTGATGAGTATTATACTGACTACTCACGGCCTAGTGATGGAGTATTAGACTGACTACTCACGGCCTAGTGATGAAGTATTATACTGACTACTCACGGCCTAGTGATGGAGTATTAGACTGACTACTCTCTGCCTATTGATGAGTATTAGACTGACTTGGTACTGCCTAGTGATGGAGTATTACTAGTGAGTAGTCAGTCTAATGCTCCATCACTAGGCCGTGAGAAGTCAGTCTAATACTCCATCGCTAGGCTGTACCAAGTCAGTCTGACTACTCACTGCCTATTAATGAGTATTAGACTGACTAATCACTGCCTATTGATGAGTATTCGACTGACTACTCACAGCCTAGGGATGGAGGATTAGACTGACTACTCACCGCCTATTGATGGGGATTAGACTGACTACTCACTGCCTATTGATGAGTATTAGACTGACTTGGTACAGCCTAGTGATGGAGTATTAGACTGACTACTCACTGCCTATTGATGAGAATTAGACTGACTACTCACAGCCTAGTGATGTAGGATTAGACTGACTACTCACAGCCTAGTGATGGAGTATTAGACTGACTACTCTCTGCCTATTGATGAGTATTAGACTGACTACTCACAGCCTAGTGATGTAGGATTAGACTGACTACTCACAGCCTAGTGATGGAGTTTTAGACTGACTACTCACAGCCTAGTGATGGAGGATTAGACTGACTACTCACGGCCTAGTGATGAGTATTAGACTGACTTGTCACTGCCTAGTGATGGAGTATTAGACTGACAACCCACGGCCTAGTGATGTAGATTAGACTGACTACTCACTGCCTAGTGATGGAGGATTAGACTGACTACTCACAGCCTAGTGATGGAGATTAGACTGACTACTCACTGCCTGGTGATGGAGATTAGACTGACTACTCACGGCCTAGTGATGGAGGATTAGACTGAAAACTCACGGTCTAGTGATGGAGATAAGACTGACTACTCACTGCCTAGTGATGGAGTGATGGAGTATTAGACTGACTACTAGTGATGGAGTATTAGACTGAAAACTCACGGTCTAGTGATGGAGATAAGACTGACTACTCACTGCCTAGTGATGGAGTATTAGATTGACTACTCACGGCCTATTGATGGAGTATAAGACTGACTACTCACGGCCTAGTGATGGAGTATTAGACTGACTACTCACAGCCTAGTGATGGAGGATTAGACTGACTACTCACAGCCTAGTGATGGAGGATTGGACTGACTTGTCACGGCCTAGTGATGGAGATTAGACTGACTACTCACAGCCTAGTGATGGAGTATTAGACTGACTACTCACAGCCTAGTGATGGAGGATTAGACTGACTACTCACAGCCTAGTGATGGAGTATAAGACTGACTACTCACGGCCTAGTGATGGAGATTAGACTGACTACTCACAGCCTAGTGATGGAGTATTAGACTGACTACTCACAGCCTAGTGATGGAGGATTAGACTGACTACTCACGGCCTAGTGATGAGTATTACACTGACTTCTCACTGCCTAGTGATGGAGGATTAGACTGACTTGTCACGGCCTAGTGGAGTATTAGACTGACTACTCACAGCCTAGTGATGGAGTATTAGACTGACTACTCACAGCCTAGTAATGGAGATTAGACTGACTACCCACTGCCTATTGATGAGTATTAGACTGACTACTCACGGCCTAGTGATGGAGTATTAGGCTGACTACTCACGGCCTAGTGATGGAGGATTAGACTGACTACTCACAGCCTAGTGATGGAGTATTAGACTGACTACTCACGGCCTAGTGATGGAGGCCTATTGATGAGTATTAGACTGACTACTCACGGCCTACTGATGGAGATTAGACTGACTACTCACGGCCTATTGATGAGTATTAGACTGACTACTCACTGCCTATTGATGAGTATTAGACTGACTACCCACTGCCTATTGATGAGTATTAGACTGACTTCTCACGGCCTAGTGATGGAGATTAGACTGACTACTCACGGCCTATTGATGAGTATTAGACTGACTACTCACGGCCTATTGATGAGTATTAGACTGACTACTCACTGCCTATTGATGAGTATTAGACTGACTACTCACGGCCTAGTGATGGAGAATTAGACTGACTACTCACGGCCTAGTGATGGAGGATTAGACTGACTACTCACGGCCTAGTGATGGAGTATTAGACTGACTACTCACTGCCTAGTAATGGAGGATTAGACTGACTACTCACAGCCTAGTGGTGGAGTATTAGACTGACTACTCACAGCCTAGTGATGGAGTATTAGACTGACTACTCACTGCCTAGTGAGGGAGAATTAGACTGACTACTCACAGCCTAGTGATGGAGAATTAGACTGACTACTCACTGCCTAGTGATGGAGTATTAGACTGACTTCTCACGGCCTAGTGATGGAGTATTAGACTGACTCCTCACTGCCTAGTGATGGAGTATTAGACTGACTTCTCACGGCCTAGTGATGGAGGATTAGACTGACTACTCACGGCATATTGATGGAGATTAGACTGACTACTCACGGCCTAGTGATGGAGTATTAGAGTGATGGAGTATTAGACTGACTACTCACTGCCGAGTATTAGACTGACTACTCACAGCCTAGTGATGGAGATTAGACTGACTACTCACAGCCTAGTGATGGAGTATTAGACTGACTTGTCACGGCCTAGTGATGGAGGATTAGACTGACTACTCACGGCCTATTGATGGAGATTAGACTGACTACTCACGGCCTAGTGATGGAGTATTAGACTGACTTGTCACGGCCTAGTGATGGAGTATTAGACTGACTACTCACAACCAATGATGTGGATATATATTAGTGATTGAGGAAAAACTCTTATCGCCTAGTGATGAATAATGAGACTGACTATTCAGGGCTTATTGTTGGTTGAGATGTTGTAAGCTTAATGTACAAGGGCAGTGGGTATTCTTCATGCTAGATTAAATACGGTAGCATCACCTTGTCTTTGGTAAAAGTGCTTTTAGATTAATTAGATTTCTAGGAATATAAAACTTTCTGGGAGATCCACTTAATGCACGTGTTACGTGATGAAGAGATACCATCAACTCCTACCTTTTATCATTTCAATAAATGTTAATATGTTGTGTTATAACACATCGTAATGCAGACCTCATGTTGCATGTTAATTTGGAGATTCCTGTGATCGGCAGTAGAGTGAGAAAGGTGAGCTGTTGATTGGACGACAAACATACTACAATTCAGACCTCATTGACGTGTCATAGAGAACTTTATGACAGGCGTTCTCTCTGTTTTTCCTATTCTTTATATGCAATTTCTAGTCTTCTAATCTAGAAAATGGAAAATAATCCATCGCATTATTGAGATTGAGAACAAATTAGAAATAAACTGAATTTCTCAGCATACCTACAATCACTGTGTAATTATATAGGTCCTGACTTAGAGGACTGTAGGAGTATCAGCAAACCTACAATCACGGTGTAATTATATAGGTCCTGACTAAGAGGAATGTAGGATCAGGTTTGTGACATGCCTGCACATCCGCCCAAGTCTCTGCTATTACCTGTCTGCATGCAACGTCTATCAAACGAGTTGTGTTAAAAGCATCGTATTTTGCAATATCCGAGGATATTTTATTATGAAATATTTACATCACCATCGATTTGGCTTGTTTGTGCTTTTAGCTGGTAGCCAGTCTATAGAAGATGGTGTAATATCCTAGGTGAAAATCAGGTTAGTTTGGTGACCGTAAAATTTCTTCTCAGTAGACTGAAGCCTCCCTTGTAGTAAGCCATCATGGTACATGTGAGTAGTTTCTTGTTCAATAAATACATCTGTCCCGAATTTTTAATATGTAGAACATGCTGTGGAAAAGCATATTAACTGTGACATGTTAACTCCTGATAGATAGAACAGTCAAAGGAATAGAATAGGAACCATCCCATGTAAACTCCTGATACATAGAACAGGCAATGTAATCCGATACATAGAACAGGCAATGGAACCCGATATATAGAACAGGCAATGGAACCCGATACAATAGAACAGGCAATGGAACCCGATACATAGAACAGGCAATGGAACCCGATACAATAGAACAGGCAATGGAACCCGATACATAGAACAGGCAATGGAACCCGATACAATAGAACAGGCAATGGAACCCGATACATAGAACAGGCAATGGAACCCGATACAATAGAACAGGCAATGGAACCCGATACATAGAACAGGCAATGGAACCCGATACAATAGAACAGGCAATGGAACCCGATACATAGAACAGGCAATGGAACCCGATACAATAGAACAGGCAATGGAACCCGATACATAGAACAGGCAATGGAACCCGATACAATAGAACAGGCAATGGAACCCGATACAATAGAACAGGCAATGGAACCTGATACATAGAACAGGCAATGGAACCCGATACATAGAACAGGCAATGGAACCCGATACAATAGAACAGGCAATGGAACCCGATACATAGAACAGGCAATGGAACCCGATACATAGAACAGGCAATGGAACCCGATACATAGAACAGGCAATGGAACCCGATACATAGAACAGGCAATGGAACCCGATACATAGAACAGCAAATAGGTTAGAAGAGAAACCCTGGCACGTAAACCTCCAAATAAGTAGAACAGTCAATGGAATAGAATAGGAACCCTCCCATGTAAACTCCTGATACATAGAACAGGCAATGGAACCCGATACATAAAACAGGCAATGGAACCCGATACATAGAACAGCAAATAGGTTAGAAGAGAAACTCTGGCATGTATAAACCTCCCAATACCTAGAACAGGCAATGGAATAAAAAAGGATTTCTGACATGTGAACACCAGATACAAAGATGTACACAGAACAGGCAATAGAATAAAAGAGGTTCCTAGTCGGACGCTCTTCCACTGAGCTAAAGGGAAATTCCCTCTTGCTCGAAGCTAGAAGGCGACCGTAATCCTAAGTCCAATGAAAACCTGCCACACATAGAACAGGCATTTGAACCCGATACATTAAACATGCAATGGAATAGAAGAGAACGAACTCGGACATGTTAAGTCCTTATAGATACAACAGGCAATGGAAAAGGAAAGGATCTCTTACATGTGAACTACAGATACATAAAACAGGCAATGGAACCCGACACATAGAACATGCATTGGAATAGAAGAGAACGAACTCGGACATGTTAAGTCCTAAGAGATGAAACAGGCAATCGAAAAGAATAAAACTCTGACATGTAACGTCCTAATAGATACAACAGGCAATGGAATAGAAGATGAACTCTGATATGTAAACTCCCTATACAAAGAGCATACAATAGGAAAAGGGGGAACTAACTGTGACATTTAAACAACTGATACATAGAACATGCAATTGAATGGAAAAGTAACCCTGAAATATAAACTAATGTTTGGTAGTGAGGTGACACCATTTTGATGTTGTCCATTGTATGTTTATTCTATTTTAAAGAAACTAAACAGAGGAGTGTCCTTTCCTAATACGTATTTCATGTTCTTCATTTGTTATACTGTAATTTTATTACCAAATGTTAAGGGTTCTTTCAGCTGTGTGCCTGTTTGTCATTCTAGAGGAAACGAGATTTTTCCTTTTCATAAAAAGTGTGTATGTCTAGCATTCGTAACAGATGTACCAACTTTACTTCCCTAGTTCAGTTAGTAGATCAAGGTCGTAGTCTGGCTGACAACCAGAATGTGTATTGGTAACGGTTTGTCACAGTAACGTACTAGATTGTATTGACTACCGCTCGTTCACGGCGATGAATTGGTCGTTCTACTCACGTTACTGATTAACCATAGGAACCGTATATGTAAGGCTAATGGTAAACTGAGCCTAACTTGTTAAAACGAAAACCAGCCATTGGAGGATAACAACATTGTAGGTTTATTTTCCTCTTTGTAATGGTCAGACGGGATGTAATCTAGCTAACTTTCAGTTTCCAGAATACCAGAATTTAGAAAACTTTGTTCCAAACTCCGTTATTCACCAACTTAATTTACCTAGCAGAGATTGACCATGTGCATGCTGTATTTTCCAGCAATTTTGGCATCAGTGTTGGCAGCTTATTGTTATAAGGTTCATTAGTTATAAAGGATTTACACGGACAGTGGGAAACCATCTAAACATGGCATATGTTTACCATTACTGATAATTCAAACAAATAAGCATGATAAAAAATTGTTATCTTAATGTTTTGTGCATTTCATACATTTGCTAACGTTAAAGTGAATGTGAGAGCGACACATTGCCGTGTCTTGTCATGAAAATGAAATAACCTCGCGTTATTGTCTTCCACCTTTCATAGATAAACTTGACCCACAATCACCAGGAAAGGTTGGTTGAATATATTCAAAACATATAACGGGCGTCATCTGTAACACTAGCTATTAAAACTATGCCTGTAGTTTGCTAGATATATCACCTTGACTCACTCTCTACATTTAAAAGGTCATCTGTAGATATAACTCGAAATGATGACTATGGAGCCAGTTGTTTTAGAATTTGACTCATTATTTCTTTAACAGAAAAATTGCGCCTAGAAACACGCAATTGAACATGTAGCTTTGCTTGCTTGGTTAAGATGCTTTTAATTTTGTTCAAATAATATAAGTAACCATGGCTGCTTTGAAATATCAAAATATCAAGGTAAACTTCAGACAACGTTTTCAATCCATTGAAGCCCTCTTTCATTTTGTTTCTTTTGATTAATTAAATGATTTGTTCAACATTAAACAGGCATATTTTAATAATATATAGCATGGGTATTGCTAAAGAAGATGCTATCAATTGTGTTATATACCTCGACATATATTCTAGGGCATGGGTTTGAAGCATGGTTAACCATAATGCCTGGAGCTGTGATGCTTGCTACAAAGATGTTCTTTACCGATATTCAGTATCACAGACAAGCCCCGATGGCCGCAAAATCTAGCGTTTGGCAGCATTTCGATCTAGTAGGCACATGTTTGAACACTGACGTGTAGGACAACATATCGGAACTTAAACCGATTCTTAAAATAATTGTTATTATATTGTTTATTTTCGGACAGCCCTTGGTAAAAATATTGATTGTCGCGTAAATTAGATGGGTCATATATTTTATAGGAAATATAATAAGGAGAAATTCAAGCAGCGACTTCGGGAAGTTATCTCTGTTCCAAAACAATATTGAACTGTTTTGAACGACTTCTTAAGCATTTCATAATTTAACAAGCGAGTGATTAAGGCCGCTTTGTCCCAATGTTTTGTGTAAATAAAAAAAATAGATACATGTCAACACTTAGCCATGCTCGGGAAATACGTTTAAGCTACAATCTGGATGTAGGACTATATTTATTTATAGCATGTAAATAAAGATGATGCTATATTAAGCAGTTATCACAATTGTCACTAAAACGTTATCGCGTATTGCACCAAAGTGTGTATAGTAATCATGTTTAACACGACTGGCCCTGTCAAATAAGGTGTTGTTGTTGTTGTTTTTTGTTTTTTTTATTGGTTTTTTTTTTCATAGACAAAAAAATATACATTTTGTCGTAATACATAGTATTACAGTTACATGTGTACATACACATAAACACAAACAAGCATGCATGCATGCACTCATACTTATCATACATATATAACATACATACATATATAACAGACATACATAACATACATACTTACATACATACATATATAACAGACAGCCATAACATACATGAATACATATTTACATGCATGCACACATACATACATACATACATACATACATACATACGTGCATACATACATACATACATACATACATACATACACGCATGCATGCATGTATACCTTTGCACATAGGCATGCATGACCACACGCAGTCACACATACATATATGCATGCATGCATACATACATACATCCATACGCATGTACACATGTTGCATATACATGCATGCATACATACATATATATGCATGCACGCACATATATATGCACCCACACACATACATAGTTTACATGCATACGCACATACACATCTCAACATGCATGCACAAACAGATGTATGCACATATATATATACATACCCACACACACATGTGCATATGCACACACATACACACACATGCAGATGCGCTTGTATGCTGTAAGCATATTAGTCATTAAAGGTATACACTATACAATTTGACATTGAGATGTAATATTCTTATACAGTAAATAATTTTGCATTGTGAGATGTTTTACTTGTACAGTATATTATTTGGCATTGTGATATGTTATAGTTATAAATTATACAATTTTGAATTGTGAGATGTTATACTTATACAGTAAATTTGTCATTTTGATACATGATACTTGAACAGTACACAATTTGGCTTTGTGATGTATATGTTATAGTTATCCAGTATACAATTTGGCATTGTAATACATTATAGGTACATGTATACAGTATAAAAACTGGAATTGTGATATATCATAGTTACAGTACCCAATTTGGAATTTTCATATGTTATACTTGTACAAGTTTACAGTTTGACTTATAAACAGAGGAAAACATGCACACGTTTGTACACTGCTACACATACACATGTTTATAAACATATACTCGCATACAGAGCTATACATGTTCATGTATAATATACATATTCACATATACATATAGACATGTACTATACTCAACAAATACATACATGTAGCTTCTCACAATCTAGGGAGGTCAATGTTTTAGGAGTTGAAATATTTCAACAGTGTACATTATACCCTATTATACTCTGTTTGGGTGTATAAACACATTGACCGTTCATTAGTAATAACGTAAATGCATTAGTGGTAATGCAATTAACAAGTACAAAAATGTTTCATGCTGTTGTGAACGCTTGTTCATAACATATATTACATAAACCTATATACAGCCTTTACCAGTAACTGACTTTATTGGCCTAAGTTTGGATTAAGCTTGGCCAGATGTTAGCTGAGGTTCACTGACCTAACAGATGGACATTTGACCTAGACACATGGCAGCCAGCCATAAGTTAACACGTAGTTATGATGACATACTAGACTGGCACTTGTATTAAACATATAGTTTAGTGTTTTAGAATAGCACGTTTGTTTGGGGTGAGGGGAGAGATTGACTTGGTACGTTGTT
>NW_018408783.1:946153-946355 GCF_002113885.1 Mizuhopecten yessoensis | reverse complement strand
ACGTTGTGTGGGGGGAGGGGGAGGCATTGACATGGTACGTTTTGTTGGGTGAGGGGGGCGGCATTGACATTGTACGTTGTGTGGGTGGAGGGGGAGGCATTGACATGGTACGTTGTGTGGGATGAGGGGGGAGGCATTGACATGGTACGATGTGTGGGGTGAGGGGGGAAGAATTGACATGATACGTTGTGTGGGGTGAGGT
>NW_018408783.1:942084-942389 GCF_002113885.1 Mizuhopecten yessoensis | reverse complement strand
ATTGACATGGTACGTTGTGTGGGATGAGGGGGGAGGCATTGACATCGTACATTGTACGTTGTGTGGGGGAGGGGCGAGGCGTTGATATGGTACGTTGTGTGGGGTGAGGGGGAGGCATTGACATGGTACGTTTTGAGGGGGGAGGGGGGGGGCATTGACATGGTACGTTGGGGGGGTGGAGGGGGAGGCATTGACATGGTACGTTGTGTGGGTGGAGGGGGAGGCATTGACATGGTACGATGATTTGGATGAGGGGGGAGTCATTGACATGGTAGTTGTTTGGGATGAGAAGGAGGCATTGACAA
>NW_018408783.1:906364-938061 GCF_002113885.1 Mizuhopecten yessoensis | reverse complement strand
GGCATTGACATGGTACGTTGTTTTGGATGAGGGGGGAGGCATTGATATGGTACGTTTTGTGGGGGGAGGGGGGAAGAATTGACATGATACCTTGTGTGGGGGGAGAGGGAGGCATTGTATGACTTGGTACGTTGTTTGGGCTGAGGGGGAGGCATTGACATGGTACGTTGTTTTGGATGAGGGGGGAGGCATTGATATGGTACGTTTTGGGGGGGGAGGGGGGAAGAATTGACATGATACCTGTTGTGGGGGGAGAGGGAGGCATTGTATGACTTGGTACGTTGTTTGGGCTGAGGGGGAGGCATTGACATGGTACGTTGTTTTGGATGAGGGGGGAGGCATTGATATGGTACGTTTTGTGGGGGGAGGGGGGAGGAATTGACATGGTACGTTGTGTGGGGGGAGGGGGAGGCATTGATGTGGTACGCTGTGTGGGTTGCTGGGGGAGGCATTCACATGGTTAATCTTGCTTAGCCATATTCTAATTTTCGTTCTGAGTTATTAGGTATTCAATCTATGAAGTGAAAAAATATTTTACCATATTTATTTAACATATTCGTTTACCACAATAAGTCGATTATCTTGAAAAGTACAGGTCTATCTTTTTTCAATTTCAATAAATTTTATTGTCAAAGGACAAATGGATTGGGCAGCAGGCGTAGCCTATTTAAACCCTCTCCAAACAAACAGTGGTACAAGCATAGACATTAGAACACATACAAACACATATAAACAAGTTGGTATAATCAAATTACGGGAAACAACTATAAATACCCATTTTTATTATAATTGAATCTAATGGTTTAAATTCTTACCTTTTATTTTGATACCGAAAAGACATATGAAATATATATATATACATTTTATGAAGAGAAAAGAAAATAATTTGTTGATGAAGCTGCGTGTATAAACATTTGATAGGATTAAATTACCGCACCCAACACATATCTTTCAGGTCTATCTTTCAGCACTAGGCCGTGAAAAATCATTTAAGTCCTTATCATTTGGCTCTGGGGAATGGTATCATGAGCATATTTGTGCATAAACAATTAATCTTCGTGAACAAATATCATTTACACCACGTTTTTAAGTCTGTGTGGGTGTATGAAATGTCAATAAAAGAAAAATGGCGAGGGTCCAGAAGATGAAGTAGGTATCGAGGCTGTAACATAGTTTTGCTGGCATTTTTTTCACGTCATAAAGCGTTCAAATATGAATTAGGTACAACATCATATCCAAACCGTTGGTTCTACACTTATTAAGGATGCAAATGGACATCATTTAGTTTTTATAAACGATTAGTGTTTTGAATGTATTAAATGTGTGAAAAATTCCAAAAGGATTTATTCTATTTGGTAATGAATCAATGTAATATCCCGTTTTGTTCTCAATGAATCCAGGAAATATTTAAGTAAATCCTATATAGTTTCAACAGGTACTAATGCATGTTTTTTGTAACCATCTGACCAAGCTACATATTGCCAGTCACCTATTAATCAGTAAAACACCAGCTATTCATCAGGTAAAGGACCTTCATAAGATGGCTCCCGGTCACGTTTTTCTTGCTATTGTCTAGCTAATCAGGGAGTCGTCTTTCTGAAAAGAGTACTATTAAGAAAGGAATCAAATTGTAGATGTCGCAGTGTTTTAATATGGGTAACAGGTCATGTTTGGCCTGTTCCCAAATATGAACACATACGATAGAACATCATATTATGTTGGATAACCTCATACAGTCAGTCAGTGAGATTATGATGGAGAACTATTTATTACCAAGCTGCTGCTTGCAAAGAGGCTGTACCTACTACCAGCTACATAATTATGTAATTAAACAGTTCTCTGAAACATGGTACACAGCTGGGTCAACTAAAGTTGTCAGCCGTTTGTGGGTCACCACGCTCCAAATACCGGAGTAAACGTTTTCATTATAGGTATAGGACAACTTTGGGTGTTTTCGCTTTATTGAACATTGACCTTTTTAACACAGGCAATTAGGAAATTTAATTTATAAAGGGATGTTATTGCATACAACTTGCTGTTTAAACTATCTGCAATTCAATTAAAAAACATGTTTCTAAAAATCTAAAACTCTATTATCAGAAGATGGTGAATGAGTTTCAAACATTGTAGGTAGCAGAGTACAGTAGAGGGTTGTGGCCATGGGTGATATTTTTGTTAAATGGCTAACCCCTGTATAATGATATGTAAAAAAAATATAAAAATAAAACTGTACTAAAATTGGTATAAGCATGATGAAGTGGGCTATGTGAGCTTCACATTTGTAAAAAAGAAAGAAGATTTCTTTGGTTCGAGAATAAAATTTTGGCCATAATACGAAAGGGTGCGTACACATGAAAAGCTAGCTTTACAGGAGGTAAAATTTTGACAACAGCACACGACGCAAAATTGCAAAAAATCAAGTTCTACAATTTTACTGCGACCCAGATAATTCTGCAACCAGGTAGGTAATCTTTAATTTCAGACAGAGCTTAGGAAAAAAATTACTACTTGCGGGGGTCAAATTTTGGGTTAAAAATAGCATTTTTTGGCATTTTTTGGTAATTTTTGATGTGGTAACCATGGTTTTCACACAAGTGACATACATAGAAAAAAGAGGTTTATACACTTCTCAGTGCTTTATATGTATTGTAAATGTAATGCAGTTTACAAATATATATACATGTATACATGTGTTGTGTAGGGTAAAACCGCTGTGTTTACATTTCCTCGACATGTGCCTTGTTTATCAGAGTCGGGCCATTTCTACTGTATTCTGCTACCATATACACATAGAACTTGATTTTTTCTGAAAAAATCCCTTTTTATGCTTGATTCAGCTTCACTTTCATTCATTAATACTTAAAACTACTCAAAAACGCCAAAAAACCCGTTACATAGATTGGTCTATATATAGGTCATTAGCCTGTTACCTGTGGATGTATAAAGAGAGGTAACTCGCGCTTTCACAGGCACTTGTGAAATTCTGCAATTCATCACATATGTGTCAATTATGTTATTGGTAAAGTTGATACCAAACATCAAATAGTTCACAGGCTATCTCCTGATGCATTCATACTAGATTTCAGTCTGTTTCACTCAGTTCAGCACCCGGTAGCCATGGTTACTAATACATAAAGTTGTATTTATTGAAAATGGGTAAAAATGGGTAAAATATCTGTTTTCATTTTAATTACACTATTTTAGATGTTTTTTTCCACTTGATTCAGCATACAGATGAAATAAGCAAAGTCAGTAATGTCAATAAATTTTATTTCCATAATTACAGCTGAAGAAAATCTTTTTTTTCTAGCGAAATATGTTAAATGAACAATTTCTGAGGGTCACTGTCAATTCTAGGCGAGGAAAGTAAATAACGGTTGCTATGGTGGCACTTGTCTGATTTCTCAGAATATCTTACATTTCTGTGCTGTTCATCGGTTACGGGAAGTGTGTCTGTTGCTAGTTTGTTGTTGAGATGGGTTTCCTAGTGTTCAATATTTTGATATCAGTGATCCTCGATGATGTCATAGATGCCCATTGATGACGTCATAGTTATGATGACATCACAGTTACTATGACGTCATCAAACAAGACAGTAACATCATAGTATCACTGTACTGTTTGTTTTCTACATGCACATGATCTCAAGGCATCATATTTCACCCAAAAAGAAATTTTATTCATGAAAACTACAAACCTATTCAAGTTTTCATTTTTCAGATTACCTCCCTTTGTTGGTAGTTTGAGAGCAGAATTGGTAAATACACTTTTCAGGAGAATTCATATTACTCGGTCACTATTAAAGTGAGAAAGGAAACGGATACATCATTGTGTTCATTGTCGCATTTTCCAGACATTTAAAAGGTTTTGATTAAATTTTGGGGAAAAAAAAGTGATGTATAAGGTAGCAGAGTACAGTAGAGGGTTGTGGCCATGGGTGATATTTTTGTTAAATGGCTAACCCCTGTATAATGATATGTAAAAAAAAATTAAAAATAAAACTGTACTAAAATTGGTATAAGCATGATGAAGTGGGCTATGTGAGCTTCACATTTGTAAAAAAGAAAGAAGATTTCTTTGGTTCGAGAATAAAATTTTGGCCATAATACGAAAGGGTGCGTACACATGAAAAGCTAGCTTTACAGGAGGTAAAATTTTGACAACAGCACACGACGCAAAATTGCAAAAAATCAAGTTCTACAATTTTACTGCGACCCAGATAATTCTGCAACCAGGTAGGTAATCTTTAATTTCAGACAGAGCTTAGGAAAAAAATTACTACTTGCGGGGGTCAAATTTTGGGTTAAAAATAGCATTTTTTGGCATTTTTTGGTAATTTTTGATGTGGTAACCATGGTTTTCACACAAGTGACATACATAGAAAAAAAGAGGTTTATACACTTCTCAGTGCTTTATATGTATTGTAAATGAAATACAGTTTACAAATATATATACATGTATACATGTGTTGTGTAGGGTAAATCCGCTGTGTTTACATTTCCTCGACATGTGCCTTGTTTATCAGAGTCGGGCCATTTCAACTGTATTCTGCTACCGTAGTGGTGTGCATTGCTCCGACGGAGAAATTGCCGCTGTAGTCACTCGGTTTGCAGATGCCGTGCTACTCGGTTAATAGCCGCTGTAGTCGCTCGGTTTACAGATGCCGTGCTACTCGGTTAATAGCCCCTGTAGTCACTCGGTTTACAGATGCCGTGATACTCGGTTAATAGCCGTTGTAGTCACTCGGTTTACAGATGCCGTGCCACTCGGTTAATAGCCGCTGTAGTCACTCGGTTTACAGATGCCGTGCTACTCGGTTTATAGCCGCTGTATTCACTCGGTTTACAGATGCCGTGCTACTCGGTTAATAGCCGCTGTAGTCACTCGGTTTACAGATTCCGTGCCACTCGGTTAATTGCCGCTGTAGTCACTCGGTTTACAGATGCCGTGCTACTCGGTTAATCGCCGCTGTAGTCACTCGGTTTACAGATGCTGTGATACTCGGTTAATAGCCGCTGTAGTCACTTTGTTTACAGATTCCGTGCCACTCGGTTAATCGCCGCTGTAGTCACTCGGTTTACAGATGCTGTGATACTCGGTTAATAGCCGCTGTAGTCACTCGGTTTACAGATTCCGTGCCACTCGGTTAATTGCCGCTGTAGTCACTCGGTTTACAGATGCCGTACTACTGGGTTAATAGCCGTTGTAGTCACTCGGTTTACAGATGCCGTGCTACTCGGTTAATCGCCGCTGTAGTCACTCGGTTTACAGATGCTGTGATACTCGGTTAATAGCCGCTGTAGTCACTCGGTTTACAGATTTTGTGCCACTCGGTTAATTGCCGCTGTAGTCACTCGGTTTACAGATGCCATGCTACTCGGTTAATAGCCGTTGTAGTCACTCGGTTTACAGATGCTGTGATACTCGGTTAATCGCCGCTGTAGTCACTCGGTTTACAGATGCCGTGCTACTCGATTAATTGCCACTGTAGTCACTCTGTTTACAGATGCTGTGATACTCGGTTAATAGCCGTTGTAGTCACTCGGTTTACAGATGCCGTGCTACTCGGTTAATAGCCGTTGCAGTCCCTCGGTTTACAGATGCTGTGATACTCGGTTAATAGCCGCTGTAGTCACTCGGTTTACAGATGCCGTTCTACTCGGTTAATAGCCGTTGTAGTCACTCGGTTTACAGATGCCCTGCTACTCGGTTAATAGCCGCTGTAGTCACTCGGTTTACAGATGCTGTGATACTCGGTTAATTGCCGCTGTAGTCACTTGGTTTACAGATGCCGTGCTACTCGGTTAACTGCCGCTGTAGTCACTCGGTTTACAGATGCCGTGATACTCGGTTAATTGCCGCTGTAGTGACTCGGTTTACAGATGCCGTGCTACTCGGTTATCACCGCTGTAGTGACTCGGTTTACAGATGCCGTGCTACTCGGTTAACTGCCGCTGTAGTCACTCGGTTTACAGATGCCGTGATACTCGGTTAATCGCTGCTGTAGTCACTCGGTTTACAGATGCAGTGCTACTCGGTTAATTGCCGCTGTTGTGACTCGGTTTACAGATGCCGTGCTACTCGGTTAATTGAGTTTCCTTCTCATTGTTAAGGAACAAAATCAAGTAATTGAATAATGGGTAGAAATATAAAGCATGTTTACATTGTGATTATTTTCTTTGATGTTCTTTCTTTATCTTTCTAGCACTAAATACAACGATCTAACAGTAGTTGCAAGGTATTGCGGGATTATTAGGTCATTGCAAATACTATTTTGTGGGGTTCTTTATTGAAAGATATTTCCATCTAGCATATACAGAAATATTTCTAACATATAGAAAGGCTTACACGTGTTGGCGCGTCCACTACATTAAGTGGTGGCTTTATTGAGTGTAAACTTTTCCGTCAGTATTTTCGTACATCATTGTTAGACTTTGCGTTTAGCTCCATTCCTGAAATACTTGTAGTCCTAAAGAACTTTTACTTTATATGTGGACATATCGTGAGGAGTACTTTACTTATATATCAGATTTGTATCAGATTCTTTATCAGACTTTTGATATTCTTTATCATGCATTGCGTTTTGCTTCATTCCTTTTGTCAGACTTTGCATTTATCTCCATTTCAATCAAAGCGGAATCAGGGAAATAATTATGTGTCCTAACATTGTCTTGTTCAAAATTATATATTTACATTTGCATGGCATTGTCACTATATAGCCTCTTTGAAAGCTGTGTCGTTGATGGGACTTTAATTACCATGCCGCACGAGACATAATTACCATGCCGCACGAGACACAATTCTTAGCGTATTAATTACAACACTGACCGGAACTACAATATCCAATGTAAATAAACATGACGGCTGCTGAAATATCGCTGGGCATTGTGAGATTTGATAATGTCATTGTAAATTTATGTGCAAAATAAAAAATAAAATAAAAAACACTTTTATTACAACGAAAACAAGACCAAGGTCTGCAATATCGTACAAAATGCACATCGGTTGAAATCACCAATGCCGGCAATGGAAACAATTTTAACGCTCATGCAATTTATCAGAAATATCGTCTGTTACACTGCACTGATCAACAGGGGTTCGTTATAAATGTCTGAAATACACATATTCTATAGACCTACTGACACATATGTTACAGACCTACTGATATGAGTCACAGCACACATAAACATTCGTCATTTCAGACATTTGTAACGAACCTGTGCTCCGTCGCAAGATCACTCACTTCAAACGCTATCAGTTTCACGCGTCTCGGATCCACGGTTCCTCAGTTTCAGACGACATGTCAAATAACGATGCTGTTATAGAATCTACCGACTGTTGTCGGGTTCCCATACAATCAACAAATACATTCACTCCTGGATTCTTCACAAAATGAGTAAAGAGAAAAGTTGGAATTAACTTCGAAAATAACTCCCTCGTGGAGGTCAAGGTCCCATTCACGGTGTTCACTGTATTTATCCATGCGCGAAATTTGTTCCGGGGGAAAATCGAAACAATTTCAAATCTAACTTTCAGCTCAGATTTCTATCGAAAAACTGGAATCACCCTATAGACATACATGTATCATACGCATTTGTATTGATACTAAATTGTGGAATAAATTTGAAGTGTTTGTTAAAATGTCAAAGTACTACTTTGTTTGCCAATCAGCACGCGTCAATACGCTGTTCAAACTATTGAACGAAATTGTGTGGACTGTCGATAAGGCGGGCATTTTAAATTTTAATTATAAATTATAAGTTAAAAAAGAACATAAGAGGCAAAGAAAACGTAAATATAAGTATTGAACTGGTTTTGTATGGTATTAATGATCTATTTGAATGACACAGCTTTGCGAGCAAACAAATCATAATGCGCTAGCTGTCAGCTGTAACTGTGTCGTCAGATGATTGTGTTTTAGACTATTTCAAATGTAGAACGCAAACGTTGACATGACATGATTTACATAAGTTGTAAAAACTCAGTGCTACGAATCAGGAACAATTTTTTCTGGAGATGTCATTAAAATGTTATTTTGCTACCTCAATTTAATCAAAATATATTTTAGAAACAAATGATGTTTTTAGCTCACCTGCCCGAATGGCAAGTGAGCTTATGTCCGTCGTCCGGCGTCAACTTTTCCATTCAATCGACTTCTTCACAATTACCAAAAGGCCCAGGTTACTGATAATTGGCCTGTAGCATGCTGGGATGAAGGGCTAACAAGTTTGTTCAAATGAATAACGTTGACCCGCTTTCAAGGTCACAGGAGTCAAATGTCTCACAATCTTCAAACGACTTCTACTCAATAACCAAAATGCCCAGGGTACTGTTATTTGGCCTGTAGCATGCTGGGATGAATGGTATTAATGATCTATCAAATGAATTACCTTGACCTACAGACCCGTACACGTTCGCTGTTCCACTTTCAGCGTACCGTTTGCGTAGCACTTCCGTATCACTTGCGTAGCATTTCCGTAGTACTTCCGTACCATTACCGTAGCATTCCCGTAGCGCTTGCGTAGCGTTTCCGTAGCACTCCCGTATCGTTTCCATAGCACTTGCTTCTATATCTTTCCATTTAAAAAGCGTTTGTGAAACGTTCGGTCGAAAATTTTACGGAATTTATATTTGTCGAAACGAATTGTAAAAAAAACACCATTATAAACCGCATTACGTGAAAATTATTCCAACCATCATAATAATCTGAAGGAAATCCCCCCCCAAAAAGGACGGTTTACACATACATGGACGTAACAGCCCTCCTCCCATGGGCCTACTGTGTGTTCCCAACACCAGCCTCTAGGCCCTAGGGGTAATTTAAATAACAGGCATACAGCTGGCCATGTGGTAATGACCTGTCCCTCGTTTGAGGTATAAACAATTTTAGTGTCCGTTATAAAGGTTGTTAGGGCAACATGACCTCCCGCTGTCAGATACATTTCTTTCAATATGATTTCTACATACCTGAGAATCTAGGCAGTGATAATGCATTGACCATTCATCTGTGGTCACATTGGATTCTGATGTGCTGTACCTGATCAAGGTCACATTCTGTGATTTCAGGTCATTTATGTCCAGGTCAATTAATCCAGTTCATTGTCTATCCACCACGTACAGCTGTATACAGGTAAAACAGTTCAAGGTAAAAACCAACAGTTAAGATACTTTGGCTGTCCCTCGATTAGGAAATGACAGCCCCAGGCACAATTTCATTTCTCAACAGTGCCTTAACCAAGGTCAACTAATATTTGGAACTTGGAATTCCTAATTTAATGGAAAAAAATAATCCCTTATTAGGATATTTAACTTCTCACGTAGATGATTTGTTTTAAAACTAATCTATTTTTTTAAATAATTTATCATGAGTCCTGTTTTCAGCGAGCAAGGTTGAATACTAACCCTAACAAACTTTTCATATCAGATTATTGAAAATGATGATATTTTTCAGTAATCATTAAAAAAATCATTATGAAGATAGCTTTATTGTCATCATGTGACTGAGTTCCTGAGAAAATAGAGTGTACTGACGTTTCTTCCTATGCATTGTGGGTATGTTCGTTTCGTTTTAGATATTTTATATGCTTCCGCTTTTTATGTAAACCCGTTCTTGTCACCACAAACGAATCACCGTTTGTAAGCGTCATCCGTAGCACTTCCGTACCGTTTGCGTAACACTTCCATACCGTTTGCGTAGCACTTGCGTAGCCTTTCCGTAGCGTTTGCGTAGCACTTGCGTACCGTTTGCGTAGCACTTCCGTACCGTTTGTGTCCAAGGTGGAACAGCGAACGTGTACGGGTCTGTACTTTCAATGAAAGATCACAGGAGTCAAATGTCTCACAAATTTCAAACGACCTTTTCTCATTATCCAAAAGGCCCATGGTACTGATATTAAGCCTGTTGCATGTTTGGATGAAGGGTTACCAAGTTTGTTAAAATGAATGACATTGTCCTGCGTTCATGGTCAAAGGGGTCAAATGTATAAACTTCAAACGACTTTTTCTCAATAACCAAAACGCCCATGGTACTTATATTGGGCCTGCAGTATGCTTGGATGAACGGCTACCAAGTTTGTTCAAATGAATGACCTTGACCTGCTTTCAAAGTCAAATGAGTCGAATGTCTTAAAATCTTCAAACAACTTCTTCTCAATAATCAAAAGGCCCGGGGTACTGATATTGGGCCTGTAGCATGCTGGGATGAAGGGCTACAAAGTTTGTTCAAATAAATGACTTTGACCCACTTTCAAGGTCACAGGGGTTAAATATCATAAAATCTTCAAACCACTTATCAATAACCAAAAGGTCTAGAGTACTGATATTGGGCCTGTAGCTTTCTGGGATGAAGGACTACCAAGTTTGTTCAAATGAACGACCTTGACCCACTTTCAACCTAATGTCCTTGTTCGACATTCAAGGTCACAGGCGTCATATGTTTAAATCGTTTAATTGGTTCTCATGAATCAAACACTGATATTCTGCTTGTAGCTGTATTTAGTCCACTTTTAAGATTACAAGTGTGAGATTAATACCAGGTGAGCGATGCAGGCCCATTGGGCCTCTTGTTTATAATAAGAATAATATCCCATGATTGCTATATTATCAAGGTTAGCGATACAGGCCCTCTGGGCCTCTTCTTTTCTAGTGAAATTGATATTTTGAACAAAGCTAGAGTTAACTTGTACTTTTAAATACTGTTAAAATAAACTAGAGCATGAGAGACGTTATTGATTACATTCTTGTCTTGTTAATCTCTCATTTAACATCCGACTGCTGCATGCTTTATGGGATACCATCAGTGAGCTGCACATTTGTTAAACGTATACGGCGGAGCCAAGCTGTCTGATGTTGTCGAGTAACCTTAACTCACTGACTGATAATGAGGCTAGACACTTACATAGACAAATATAACTATAGAATGAAGACGATAGACTGGTCAAAACCTATATTTGTATGAGAAAAAAAAAATGGTGAGTGAAAGCAAACCAAAAAAGGATATTGTCTGTGACTTGTTTAAGTTTTGAGAATCACATTTATCTACAAACTTGACTTAAGTTGAAAATTTGAAAAGATAACAATAAATAGATTTTAAAAAGTTTAAAACAAAAGCGTGCTGTATTCCGATCACATCATATTTTTTCCACGGCCTCTGAATCAGTCTTGAAAGGAATTATCTAATCAAAATATGTAACGCCTCATTATCTCATTAAGTCACCGTATAGTGTGGTTCCAGAGACAAAATTTAACATAAACAATAATGTGATCATGTTTTTCCTCTTCAAAGATTTATCAATTCAAAACTGTCCCAAAGTCTTACTGACCCAATTTTCCTTTCGGAACACTTGGTCTTATTCTCATTTCGGCCAAGGTCTCCGTGTAAAGCCATTGTATATATTTTGCCCGAGTTACATTGATTTTAATTCGAATTTCGATTCTGTTTACAATTTTATTTTCTCGCTTTTCTTTTTTCTGAACTAGTAGTCGTTCCTTCCAGAAAACAGAAAAACTAGTGTCTTACTGAATCCATTGCCATTATCGTTCATAAAAGGGATGACTAATGTGGAACCGTTATAGGATCGAGTGTTTTCTTCTCTGTCCTTTTTTTCTGGGGACACAACAGACATCAACATTATCTGCAGCTTCTATTGCTATGATTAGAACAGCTATCTTGTCTTTTTTATCTTCTTCCTGTGTAGTTATGTCTCCCTTGACATGTTTCGTTTTTCCCATTGTCTGAATAATGTGATCAGGTGGGATGCCGTTCTTCCCTGTCTGAGTAATAAAATGTTTTAAATATTTGTCACTTTAAAATGGCTTAGAAGCATCGAATGGGCAAGTCAAGTATGGTCAAAACCTTCGTTTCCAAGAATGTAAACCTTAAACATAATCTGAACAAATATCGAGCTGACGTAACATATAGATTTTGCATAATGAAACTTATATCTTCAAATCACATGAAGAGAAACCATGATAGAAAAACCAAGAGCAAATAATTTGAAGATGCAAAATTAAAGGCACACAAAAATACCTAGAAGTTGCTGAATGATCGTGGTAGGTTGATGTCATGATTAATTCTGATATGTAATTAAATATTATATAAATATCACATTCATGAGAGGGCGATATTGCATGTTTTCACCCCTCGGAAAGCATTGTTGACCTCGGCTTCGCCTGTGTCAACAATGCTTCCTTGGGGTGAAAATATGCATTATCGCCCTCTCATGAATGTGATTTTTATTTCATTATACCGAGTGTCATGTTTAGGTGTTTCACCACTTCACCATTTTTTAAGGTCCTTGTGTTGATTTGACTTAAACCAAGACTTCATCTCAACAGTTGTCGAATGAACCAACCATGAACCCTGGCACTGGGACGAACCGTGCACGCATACGTTTGGCGCATGTGATATTTTTTGGAATGTCACACTGTCTTCTTTATCTTTGTAAAACGAGCAAGTAACATTGAAAATGTTCACATCTTTCTCAACCAATCAGTTTACGAGATTTTAACAGAAGGTATCATAATGTATGATATCACCATTTTGAAAGACGACTGATTGCCTCCCCTGATTAAGTATGGACGGCCTTCACTCAGCTCCAATAAGAATGTGAAAAAACCTGTATAGATGGAGAACGGAGGACGTATAAAGACTGGAGGAAAATGTGAAAAATAAGTTCGAACTTCGTTGCACTGATGTTATTATATAACTCTCCTAAACACTCATATATTTGATGATTACTTCAAAGCCTTTGTGTACCTGTGATCATCTATGCGTATAATCAGTGTACATACATGTGCATGAGTGTTCACGTTGTATACATGTACGGGCCATATACCTCCACTCCAGAACGATACAGTAAACGGAATCGCTCCAATATCTCGACCACCTCAACCCCATCCCCATTATTAACAAGAGACATTAAACGGGCAAAATCAACCGATTTTCTTTGTGAGAGTGACGTCACTTCATCACCTGCTGTCACCTGTAATCCAAACATGTCGTTTGATCCAACTATGTCGACACCTTGTGCTAGTGCTCAACAAGTCAATGCTAACCAAACGCCCCTCCCTAACCAGCTTCAGCAGCAACCGCTGATGAACGCACTGTCTTCACTCAGCAATGTTTACAGCCCAGTACCATGAGCAATAGTATATCCGACTCTGACATAGACCGTATTGCCAAAGCTGTGCGCAGCTTGATGATGGAAGACATAAACGTTATCGTCCAAAATCATATTGCTCCCTTGACTGATCGTGTGAATGCCCTTGAATCTGAAAATGAAAAACTCAGATACCAAATAAATTATGTTCTGTTTGTATGTATGTATGTATGTATTTGTGTGTGTGTGTGTGGTATGTATGTATATATGTATTTGTGTGTGTGTGTGTGTATGTATATATGTATTTGTGTGTGTGTGTGTGTGTGTGTGTGTGCGTGTGCGTGTGTGTGTGACATAATTTGCGCAAGTCATCCTTCTTTAGTAAACATGTCTCATGTCGGTGAAAATTTCCTCGATCACCCTATTAGATATCATTGTCCCGTGTACCGTCTATGGCACTCTTAACATTTCAAAATCCCTAAAATCCAGTTTTAAACGTAGAGTATAGCTAAACGGCCTAGGCAACTACGACGAATATCGTGACAGACTTTCTAATGTTGATTGGGACAGCACTCGCGACATTAATGACATAGACAAAAGTACACAGCAATTTACACGTTGTTTACTTACAATTGCAAATGAGTGCATACCTGAAAAAGATACAATTGTAAGAGCGAATGATGCTGCTTGGATGAATAGTGCAATTAGAAAATTGATTTGTAAACGGAAGTATATACACCGCAAAGCCAAACAGTCATGGAATGCTCACGACTGGTCGAATTTCAGGAAAGCTCGTAACATGTGTATAAATGCCATTCGTAAATCTAAACGTGATTATTTAAACAAATTATGTACAAAGCTTAATCATACTAATACCAGTAGCAAATTTAAAGAATGGTGGAAGATTGTTAATCGTCTTATGTCTAACTCAATCAAAACAAAAACATATTTCTCCTATTTCCTATAATGGTAACTTTATACACGACGACTTAGACAAAGCCAATGCCTTAAGCACTTTCTTCAGCTCACATTCTAATATTAACGACACTAATGTTGACCCTCCTGATCTACACAAATCCCATAATCATACCCTTTCTGACATTGTCATATCCCGACAAGATGTTCTTGACGTAATAATTCTCTTGAACGCAAAACAGCTGTTGGTCCTGACCTCATAACCCCTCGTCTAATCAAAGAAGCAGCCGATGTTCTTAGTTATCCACTTCAAACATTATTCAACCACTCTCTTACAACTTATAAGTTCCCGTCGCAATGGAAGAGGGCGAATGTTACTTCCGTTCACAAAAAAGAGGATCCATCTGTTCTCGGAAATTACCGTCCTATCTCTCTTTAGTCTATCATAGGTAAAATGATGGAAAGGTGTATATATAGATATGTTTATAACTATTTCACTGACAAAGCCCTACTTTCATCTTGTCAGTCGGGTTTCAGATCCGTTGATTCCACTATAAATCAACTTGTATCTATTTCTAATGATAAATTTTCCGCTTTAGATAATGGTAAAGAAATTAGAATGGTCTTCTGCGAGTTCCTCAAGGGTCAATTCAAGGTCCATTATTGTTTCTAATTTTTATAAATGACATCGTCGAAGATATTAATTATCTTATAAAGTTGTTTGCTGACGAGACGTCTCTATAAGTTATAGTGGATTTGCCGGATCTGAGCGCTAATCTCTTGAATGATAATCTAAACAAAATTCATGAATGGTCAAAAACATGGCTTGTCGATTTCAATCCTAGTAAGACAGTGTCAATGAGGACACTATATTGTTCAGGGGCTGACTCCAGGACTCCCAAACCCTGGCATCCCCTTTCAAAATATGTATATATGTATATATATATCTGCTTCGAAGCAGTATATGTATATACATATTTATGAAAAAAATGGCTGAGGGAAAAAATATTTGTACTTAAAAGAAAAGAAAAAAGAAAAAAGAAAAAGAAAAAAAAAGACAGTGTCAATGACAGTAAGTAGAAAAAATGGCAAACCACTTCATCCCCCTTTGTCTATGAACAACAACCCACTAACAGTGGTAGCATGCCACAAACACCTTGGTGTCTTTATTTCGTCCAATGGAGGGTGGACTGATCATGTTCAGTATATAATTAACAAAGCTTCCAAAAAAATAGGCCTTTTAAGAAAACAGAAATTTACTATTGACAGAAAAACGCTTCAAACTATTTATTTTACTTTTATTCGACCTTTGTTAGAATATGGTGACGTGATATGGGACAATATAACGACAGGCCAAAGCCAGCTGTTAGAAAATATTCAACTCGAAGCAGCCAGGATTGTAACTGGGGCCACTAAATTAACTAGTCGTGAGAGATTGTATTTAGAAACTGGTTGGTACCCTCTTATTGAAAGAAGACGAAAACATAAAATAACATAACTTCATAAGATTGTTCATGGTCAATGTCCCTCCTATTTAACTAACATATTCCCCGCTCGTTATTCTGACATTCATTCTCACGATACTAGAAACGTGAATAAATTCTGTCAAATAAGATGTCGTACTAAACTCTATACAGATTCTTTTCTACCTTCCTCTGTTGACTTATGGAATGTTCTTCCGGACGACGTTAAAGAGGCTGGTCGGGGAAAAGAAGTCATATTTGCTAAAATGGCATACACATGTTTAAAATACCTTATGAAATATACCGATACAAATTTTGCTGAAATTCACTCCCTAAGAGTAAAAATTATAATTATATTAAAGAAATCCTAAATCGTCACCTGACAGTCTTAAACTCTCAATTGACCCAGATCAGTGATGTAATTTTACCGCACGCGCATCATCAACAAGGCCAAATGTAAACATCGCGGCGAAAGAAAAAGATGCATGCAAAAGTCATGACAGGCACGAGGGATCAATAGCGTTATATATAACAACAACATATAGGTAGGAATACTACACTTGCATCATACATGACCTTTGAAAACCAATTAGTTACGTATAGTATTGCTGTCTTGTCCGCTAGTTGAGTCCGACATGGCACATGACGGCGTGCTATTGTTGTTATCTTCACTGCCTAACTTTCGAAACAACCACATGACATATATAAATAGATCTGCGCTAAATTTACGCGGGGCTTCCCCGAGATTTCAGGGGTCAAAACTGGACATTGCAAGCAGAACTCGACCATCATATTGCCGTGGTATAACTTTTGGAAGGCCAGAGAACGCATTTAGACCAATTTATTTTGTAATTTTTTCCCCGACCAGCCCCTTTAAGCATAACCCATCACTCTCTAACCTTTAGAAGTCCTTGAATGTCCACTATCATCACAATAATCTTGTTCCATCCTATTACTATTGCTGCAAAAGTAGATTTGGCCAAATTCACTACGCTCGACTGAGGATGAACTGTAGTTCCCTTAATAATCACTTGTTTTTACGTAACTTAGTTGAAAGTCCCATGTGTTCTTGTAACCGTTCTGCTGAAACTACTGAACACTTTCTCCTCTTTTGTCCTAACTTCGAACAATTAAGATTACAATGTTTTAGAAATCTTCCTCATGGGAATAATTTAAATCTGCTGCTGTATGGAAATCCTGATATGCCAGATCAATATGGTTTAAATGTTTTTGACTCTGTCCAACAATTTATCTGTAAGTCGAAACTATTTTAGTGCAAGATTTATTTATTTTATTTTATTTTTATGTAATTATCGCGTTTGTTTAAACAATATGCATTAACTTTGAAACTTATGTTGTTCGACAACACTTGTGACATGTCAGTATGATATTTAGACTTGAGTTTTGTTGATACTGGAGTTGATATAGACTACACCACTCTGGCATTTTACAGGATACATGTATCAGTATACTGTTTTATTGGAATCAACGTAAGGCAATTTAGAGATTTCCAATGTATATAATGCATCCTTTCATAGAGCTCATTAGGGTTACCTTTTCATGAATCACATTCCAACCAGATTCAATTAAGTTATGAAGTTCTTCTCGTTATACTCTTCGTAACCACTTTCTTTCATTTCCTGATGTACCCCTTTCGCCCTCCCCTCCCTGATTTCTTCTTCTTCTCTTTGTCTGTTATACTATCAAAATATTTGTAACAGTGCCGTCCTACTGCCAGGTTTATTAATAAGGAGACGAACTAATATAAGTACTTATGTACTTGTTTTCGAATCCTCTTTGTTGATTTTGTATTATTTTGTCACTGCCATATATTGAATAACAATACTGTTTAAACTAAAGACAACTTACCAAAGGACGTGTTTGTTGTAAGTATTGATTTATTTTGAGTTGTCTACAATTTTTGTTTTTTCCCCAGACACCAAAGGAGGCAGCCCAGCAGGCGATAGACGCCGACGTCCACGTGGTAGGGGTCAGTTCATTGGCTGCCGGTCACAAGACTCTTATCCCACAACTCGTTGATGAACTGAAAAAAATGGATCGACCGTATGTATAAAATACTTCATGTTTTATCTTATGCTAAATTGACCTTTATTATACAGAAGTACTAGAAGCGTCTGGTGCACGTAGTTTGGAAGTTACACGTTAGGGAGCCTAAACTAGGGTGTGTGTGATGTGTATAATACCCCCGACTGTATGTTAGGAGTATAATGTGGGATGTGTATAATACACCCGACTGTATGTGAGGGGTATTATGTGACTGATATGTATAATACACCCGTCTGTATGTTGGGGTATTATGTGTGATGTGTATAATACACCCGACCTTGTGTTGGGGTATTATGTGTGATGTGTATAATACACCCGACTGTATGTTAGGGGTGCTATGTGACTGATGTGTATAATACACCCGTCTGTATGTTAGGGTATAATGTGTGATGTGTATAATACACCCGACTGTATGTGAGGGGTATTATGTGACTGATATGTATAATACACCCGTCTGTATGTTGGGGTATTATGTGTGATGTGTATAATCCACCCGACTTTATGTTAGGGTATAATGTGTGATGTGTATAATCCCCCCGACTGTATGTTAGGGTATAATGTGTGATGGGTATAATACACCCGACTGTATGTTAGGGGTATAATGTGTGATGTGTATAATCCCCCCGACTGTATGTTAGGGGTATTATGTGTGATGTGTATAATTCACCCGACTGTATGTTAGGAGTATAATGTGTGATGTGTATACTCCCCCCGACTGTATGTTAGGAGTATAATGTTTGATGTTTATAATACACCCGACTGTATGTTAGGAGTATAATGCGTGATGTGTATAATATACCCGACTGTATGTTAGGGGTATAATGTGTGATGTGTATAATCCACCCGTCTGTATGTTAGGGTATTATGTGTGATGTGTATAATACACCCGACTGTATGTTAGGAGGATAATGTGTGATGTGTATAATACACCCGACTGTATGTCAGGAGTATAATGTGTGATGTGTATAATACACCCGACTGTATGTCAGGAGTATAATGTGTGATGTGTATAATACACTCGACTGTATGTTAGGGTATAATGTGTGATGGGTATAATACACCCGACTGTATGTTAGGGGTATTATGTGTGATGTGTATAATTCACCCGACTGTATGTTAGGAGTATAATGTGTGAGGTGTATAATACACCCGACTGTATGTTAGGGGAATTATGTGTGATGTGTATAATACACCCGACTGTGTGTTAGGAGTATAATGTGTGATGTGTATACTCCCCCCGACTGTATGTTAGGAGTATAATGTGTGATGTGTATAATACACACGACTGTATGTTAGGGGTATTATGTGTGATGTGTATAATACACCCGCCCTTGTGTTGGGGTATTATGTGTGATGTGTATAATCCACCCGACTGTATGTTAGGGGTATTATGTGTGATGTGTATACTACACCTGACTGTATGTTAGGAGTGTTACCGTAACGGATATGTTAGAGGTACACAGGATGTGTCGTGTATTTATAATAAATGATGCATGTGGAAATATAATTCGTATTTTATGAGAAACATGACCGTGTATGTAAGTGGAATTATATGTGATGATTTAAACATGTAAAACAGTANGGGGGGGGGGGGGGGGGGGGGGGGATGTGAGTATGCGGTACAGTAACGCATATGTAAGCGGTACAGGTTTATTAACTCATTCACCCCTGAAGGCACATTTGAACTCTTCCAATTCAAAGGTTGGAATATAGTTCATTATACAATTTCATGGGTGAAGGAGTTAAATGATGAATGTTGACACATTTGTTTATAATACATATTTTTAAAAATATGTGTCTATTTACTGAATTGTCAATGATAGACATTTATTTATGAATGAAAAATTAATAAGTTTCATTCTGAATAAGAGACTATAGTAACAATGTAGCAATGCATGTGCCATGGCAGCTGTTATGCTTTGGTATACATATACTGTTATGATGTTATGTTAGTATTGTTCACTGTTAATTGTTAATATATTGTTAATATTCTCTTGATATTTTAAATTGTTGAATTATATTTCCATTGAGTTGTACTCTTGTAAAATATTTTATTGATATCGATACGTTGATCATCTTTGAACATGTTTAATCGATATGCTAATTGCTAATTTAATAATTGAAATGCTTTATTACTATCATTATAAGTCATGTGTTTATGTTATTACAACACTAAATGTACGATATATGTACCTGGCCCTCAACACATGTCCTTTACGTAAGTTTACCACACATGTTACACAAACAATTAAAAGTTTTATAACTACCAGGTTTACCAGACTGTGAAATACAGATTTATGTTTCAATTGTTTACTGACACGTCATTTAAGGCAAAGGAAACTATAATGCACAATTAAAAGTGATATAAGGCTTTATGTACTGAAACATTTAAAATTATAAAATTAACAGAAGTCTTGTCTTCCACAACAGCTTTGTTAGAATAAAAGTAGGCCAGTTGGTATTGCCGGCCATCTTAAAATAGTTACAAATGTGTTTTAAAACGTTAAATATTTCCCCTGCAATATCACAATCAATATCTCCTTCATTCTGGAAGTCTCATCATATTCCATTATCTTATCTACAGGGTCCTGGTACCCTGCGCTCCAATACCTCTACTTTAACACAGTAAATAGATCCCAATACCCTCTAATCTACAAAGTTCCGGTAGCATGCTCTAGGACACTCAACTTGAACATAGTACTTATAAACCTTGGAAGGCGTCTAATTTTGAATATCTCAAGGCTTTTCCTAATTTCATACTCGAAAAATTTCCCATTAGTTTTGCTGTTACTGATGATCGCGTTGTGATTCTGCCCTGACCCACTAGCCCATTGCTTAGTCTAGCTGGTAGGAGATGGTTGTAGGTCGGGGGATCAGTTAGAGCACGTTTTCTCATCATTACCTCAAGGCTGTTGTATGATTTTCTTCTAATAGTTATAACAGTATCATATGTAAATGTGGTGGTCGGCCTGTTCAGAGTATCACTGTGTTTTAACCTTTGCTCAGATCCCTAGCTAACCTATTTGGAACGTTCGGAATACTGAATATGTATTTTGAGCCAAGCTGATTGTCTGCTAGGTAATCTGGCGTCAGGTTTATGATAGCTCTAAACCTAACAGACAATCTGAAGAGTGAGGATACAGTTACAAATATATCATACAATTGTGAATGCAGCTGAGCATGGTTTTGTCGTTAAAATTGTATGTCATTTTCACTTTCATGTTTGATTGATCGCACATAAACGACTTGAACTGCATCATACTTTGATAGGATAAAATGGATTTGAAATCTAGTGAAAGATTATATTGACCAAGATAACTCAATTTCCATTGAAAACGCCACAGGAAAAACCGTAAGCTTTAGTTCCACAGAAACAGGTTGTAAACGTATAAGAAGGGAGGGAGTTGAGGAGGCAGAGTTCGTAAACAAATGGAACATCTCGTCGAAAATTCTTGATTGTAGTTTTAAGAGCATCATCGTGTATATGATTAATAGATGCTTCCCCTTGATACATTGAATTTAGGAATGTCCTTTCTGAGACTTGCTTCAAGCCGATGGTTACACATTCAAGAATCTCTCCCCGAGGGTATCGGAATCAATCATATATGTGAAAACGTTCTTTATCAGAACATGAAAGTTGTGTTAATTTGATTTGTAATTGACGTATCCCGTCGAAAGTTTATTGTGACGTCATAATTTATTCTTCCCTGACGTCATCGTATCGCTTCATTCTGCGAGCCATCTGTCATACCTTCGGATGACAAAAAAAATCATACCCTTAAGGTGAAACAGGATAGAATTAAATGAAAAGTGGGACAGACAACATATTTTTACACCTTGAATTGCTAAAATTCGAAGCTGATCAAACACTAGAAATGCAAAGGAGGCAACTATTGAATGTTGATACAGATACATTGTAGCCAAACAGGCAATAGTTTCTACATATGGCCTGTCGGAGTATAATAACTCATCGGTGGAATTTAGTTCAGCAGAATGAAAATCCTTATCAAAAAGTGATCATAAAGATGCGTACATTATAACGACCTAAACAAAATAAAAATAGCAAGGTGGTTCTAAAACTCTGTATTACGATACATACAGTAAAAGGAATGATATCACAGTTATCACGCTGTATCGAATACATTTACATATTTTAGTTTTGGAGAAAACCCAAATGTTCATAAACCATGATGTCATGTGATATTTGCAGCTCATACTCATCAGATAACCACTTACTGGGTTAATGACTTGACACATGTTACACACCGTAGATAACCACTTACTGGGTTAATGACTTGACACATGTGACACACCGTAGATAACCACTTACTGGGTTGATGGATTGACACATGTTACACACCGTGGATAACCACGTACTGGGGTGATGGCTTGACACATGTTACACACCGTGGATAACCGCTTACTGGGTTAATGACTTGACACATGTTACACCCCGTGGATAACCACTTACTGGGTTGATGGCTTGACACTTTTTACCCACCGTGGATAACCACTTACTGGGTTAATGGCTTGACACATGTTCCACACCGTGGATAACCACGTACTGGGTTAATGACTTTACCCATGTTACACACCGTGGATAACCACTTACTGGATTAATGTGTAACACATGTTACACACCGTAGATAACAACTTACTGGGTTGATGTGTAACACATGTTACACAACGTAGCTAACCACTTACTGGGTTAATGACTTGACACATGTGACACACCGTAGATAACCACTTACTGGGTTAATGGCTTGACACATGTTCCACACCGTGGATAACCACGTACTGGGTTAATGACTTTACCCATGTTACACACCGTGGATAACCACTTACTGTGTTAATGGCTTGACACATGTTCCACACCGGGGTTAACCACTTACTGGGTTGATGGCTTGACACTTTTTACCCACCGTGGATAACCACTTACTGGGTTAATGGGTAACACATGTTACACACCGTGAATAACCACTTACTGGGTTGATGTTTAACACATGTTACAAAACGTAGATAACCAATTACTAGGTTAATGACTTGACACATGTTACACACCGTGGATATCCACTTACTGGGTTAATGACTTGACACATGATACACACCGTGGATAACCACTTACTGGGTTAATGGGTAACACATGTTACACACCGTGAATAACCACTTACTGGGTTGATGTGTAACACATGGTACACACCGTAGATAACCACTTACTGGGTTGATGGCTTGAAACATGTTACACACAGTGGATAACCACTTACTGGGTTGATGGCTTAACACATGTTCCACACCGTGGATAACCACTCACTGGGTTGATGGCTTGACACATGTTCCACACCGAGGATACCCACTTACTGGGTTAATGACTTGACACATGTGACACACCGTAGATAACCACTTACTGGGTTGATGGCTTGAAACATGTTACACACAGTGGATAACCACTTACTGGGTTGATGGCTTAACACATGTTCCACACCGTGGATAACCACTCACTGGGTTGATGGCTTGACACATGTTCCACACCGTGGATAACCACGTACTGGGTTAATGACTTTACCCATGTTACACACCGTGGATAACCACTTACTGTGTTAATGGCTTGACACATGTTCCACACCGAGGATACCCACTTACTGGGTTAATGACTTGACACATGTGACACACCGTAGATAACCACTTACTGGGTTAATGGCTCGACATTTTTTCCTGTGGATGTAACATCTTTTTCTGATCCAAATAGCCACTTACTGGGTTGATGGCTTGACACATTTTACACACCGTGGATAACCACTTACTGGGCTAATGACTTGACACATGTTCCACACCGTGGATAACCACATACTGGGTTGATGGCTTGACACATGTTCCACACCGTGGATAACCACGTACTGGGTTAATGACTTTACCCATGTTACACACCGTGGATAACCACTTACTGTGTTAATGGCTTGACACATGTTCCACACCGTGGATAACCACATACTGGGTTGATGGCTTGACACATGTTCCCCACCGTGGATAACCACTTACTGGGAGGAAAGCTTGACACATGTTACACACCGTGGATAACCACTTACTGTGTTAATGGCTTGACACATGTTCCACACCGAGGATACCCACTTACTGGGTTAATGACTTGACACATGTGACACACCGTGGATAACCACTTACTGGGTTGATGACTTGACACATGTTACACACCGTGGATAACCACCTACTGGGTTAATGTGTAACACATGTTACACTCCGTGAATAACCACTTACTGGGTTGATGTGTAACAAATGTTACACACCGTAGATAACCACTTACTGGGTTGCTGCGTAACACATGTTACACACCGTAGATAACCACTTACTGGGTTAATGGCTTGACATTTTTTCCTGTGGATGTAACATCTTTTTCTGATCCAATTGTAAACTCGAACGATTCATTATTTTCGTACAAACATGTATTATAGTCGGTTATTTGAGTAACAGTTCATCTCATTTGTGACAAAAATGAAGTCATTCCTTTTCAAAAGTGTCGAATTTGAAAAGTAAGGAAGCGTCCTCCTCTAAATCTACAGTTTGAAAACAATTAACACTGTAAGTTATAAGCGTTGGCCTTTGTTTAATACATTATTTGTTTGTATTGCAGAGATATTTTAGTAATTGCAGGCGGAGTAATACCTCCGCAGGACTATGACTTCCTGTACGAGGCCGGTGTCTCTCAAATATTTGGTCCAGGTATGTTTTAGTCTTTGTGCCAAAAACCAAGATCAATATTCGTACCATAGTTCTGAAATATATTGCTTGAATTGGTTTGACTATCCACCCATCGATAACTTCAGCCTTGTTTTTTACATGAATTATGCCTATTCAGCACATCACGTTTAGCTCAAGTAGATATATTTCAAACCACTAGTTTCTCAATTTGCATCATCGATCTTCATTGTGCATTCATTTGTTTAATGCATGCTAAATTGCCTTTCCACTGGATTTTCCATGAAGAACCATTGTTGCCTGTTAGAGTGACATTACTCATTTCTAACACTATTCCAATGAGTTGTATCATCTGCCGACGTAGCGAGGTAATGTAACAGGTTCTTCATTGTTGGTATGGAAATATTGCTAAATGGGTTACTGGATCTAGATGACATTATTTACGTAGCGCCTCGCGCTCTGAGGCTGAAACATTAACTTTGTTCACTTTATGTTGTCATAGGAACGAGAATTCCTGACGCTGCCGAGAAGATTGTTGATGAATTGGAGCAAAGAATGAATTGAACATTTAAGAGTGAAAGAGCGTATTATTATTGTTTGTTTGACTTGCAGACAATGCATCAATCGCGGATATTGTGTGTTTGAGAGAAGTTTGAGGTTTGTCTGGTGTTGGTGAGTATAAGATATCTGTCCAGGTGACGGAAGGAGGAGTAGACCCTGCTATTTTCCTCTATTTACCACACGAGATGAGATTATACAACTTGCATTACATTAATATAATGTTGAGATGGTGTAAGTACTCTGTAGTAATACAAACTGTTGACCTACTCAGGTGTGATATTTTATCACAATAGAAGTATTTTTAATATTTATGGTGTTTGTTTTTGTACTTGTTTATTACTGCACAATACTTCTAGTACATGTATATGTTATGCTGTCAAATTATATTATCACACCTTATTCTTGACGTCAAACCCTTGTGGACCTTTCAGAAGTCATTACATGAAAGAGCAAGAAATACATTTGTTTGATTTTGTTATTCACAACTTGTGTTAAGTCTTACATGTAACATGCAATGTCCCATATTTTCAATGATACTTCAAATGAACAGTAGTATGCTAGTTACTATTAAGCTGTGTCATTTAAAATTTTCCTGCTTTTTAGTTCTCTTTTCAAATTATGATGGTGTAAAGTGAAATATAGAAAATCATTATTGTTAACAGTCGAAATATTACGTTTGATAAATGAATTAAACTTGAAGTGATAAATTGGACATGGCCTGAACTCGCAAAGACTTACACATTTACCAGCACGTGATATTTTAATATACTTTGTAATAGTAACACTTTGCACAACACCGAAAGACGTTTTGTTCTGTACCGAAAATGATATTTTTGTTGAAAAAGAAGAATCTAAAGCCGAATTACAAACCGTGTTCAGAATTCTGAACATCATACAGTGAGATTGATATCAATTATTGTCTCAACCACTTAAAGTAGCTGTTAGGGAAGTGGGGGATGATTATTTTCTAACGCTTAAAGCATACGAACAAATCGTAATTATATTGGATAGAAAATTTATATAAGATTTATTACAACTGAAACGGTCAGTCTTGCTAAAACGAAAACTGTCAGATAAGTTTTATCAATTTCCTGTCCTTCTCCACACTAACTTAGCCGTTTGGATGACCTACCCAAACAAATCAGTCTCCCATGATATGGAACTAAATTAAAGATCCATTTTGTCAATTTACCAAAACCCTTGGCAATACTTTAATATCGCCATCTTGATTTTAATCTTCTGTGTGACGTCACAGTTCTATTTTGAAATATTTTTGAAATCTATGACATTGTTCCTGTTGCCTTCAGTCATCCTGACTTAACAACAAACAATATTGCATAAATAGACAATTTACTACCTGAATGCATTAAATGGATAATGCATAAGTTTATAACATTCTCATTTAGAACGATTGTCTCAAGGTAAACGTTTACACATTTAAATCGTAAAAAATGGTCAGAGCAGAAATTGATAGTCTATCACCTCCTTGATTGAAGATTCGGATGTCTAGTAAACGGGAATATCATTGATGCTTGTTTCCAATAATAACAATACTGAACGCTATATTAATCCTTCCGTCAACAATGCTTATCATCTTGAAAGTGGTATTTATTGTCTGTGATAATTTCACATTTCATGTACATAAATGACTGTTTATGTTATTGCGACGTTTTATGCTGGTATTGTTTGCCGTATGTTCTCGAACGTCAATACAAAATGGGGCGCGAGAGGGAGATAGATTTGCGCAGTGAGTGTGTGTATTTCTGATACTATCTTTGATGACGGTATCCGAGTTATCGTGATGAATGTAATTGTTTATTGATTTTCGTTGACGTGATTCTAAATAAATCTTGTAATACATGTACAATGTATTTTGTTTGTTTATTTTGCACATTTTGTGTTCAAAATACTATGAAATCAGAATGTTCTGAAAGTCCATGCGAGCCATGCTGAATTTGACATGGATAAGCCGTGTTGTGCTATAATATGTGTCTTTTTTTCTGCTGATCTTTTGTTTATTTTATCTTAATATATCAGAGATATACAAATGTTGTTGCACAACCCTGTGTCGCTCAGTACATCGAGTGCTCTATTTGCATGGTCCTTGTCCAAGTTATGACGTGAGATCGGCTCCAATTCTAACGCATTAATTTATTAGAGTATAATATACCACTGTATAATATACCGGCTGATCAATTCGAGAGATGTATGTCAAACAACAACATAACGCTTATTTCTTCACTAGCATTTACTAGTTTTCTGAGGGTAGGGGTGGACGTATTACTGTGACAAAAATTGCAAAGGGTGAGGTGATGATCTTTCCGTATCGGTGCTATCATTACAACAAACGTACAGCGTACATCGCCAACATGTAATTAAAGACGCACCTGTTTATAAATCGAACACACAGGCACATTATTTTCGGTATATTTTACCTAAATCATCTGTGAAATTCGAAGGATAATTTCTCGGGGTAACCCTTCATCTGAAAATAAATATGCTGATGCTAAATTGGCTTAATGTAAAACCTCAAAGGAAAATTGACGATACATATTTGCCGATGTAAAGAAAAACTTAACCGTGTCGTTTATAGAGCATGCTAAACACTGTTCGATATAGATACATCATTGAAAGGTTATATCCGTCATTGACTGTCTGAACTATCTTAATACATGTGTACAATGCCTTATCAAATATCCTAACTGTCGACATATATATAAAAGTGACGTATAACAGTGTTCTGTACGCTCAGCCAACAGTGCCAGGAAGGACTTTTACAATATGCACTTTACGGGATCCATTATCTTTGAAAAATAATGATAGATTATTGAAAATACCGGACGAATTAGATAAAAATATGCGAGATATCGACGGAGGCCATAATATCAGCTCTCTAGGAAACATCATATAATACGCTGAAATAAAGGAAAGACATCTTCGATAGGGCGCAGCACTAGTATTGATCGGGGTCTCAATTTCCGAATAGTCAGTTATTATTTTTTCGTTTTTTGAGGAGGATATTTTCCTGCAAGATCTCAATCTTGAGATCAACAGAAAAGCAGGTATTGAAGATTACATAATTTGTCGATGTAATAGCGGTATTATGTTTTTTCAAATTTTAACGACAGGAAACTTATACACCTGTGTTGGGTTTTTTTAATGACGAAAATCGTTTGTTTTTATGACGTCATTGAAATTCCGACTTTTCATTAGGATTAAATGCACTTGTATACTTGATAGTCTGTACAATGACACAACCCTAACCCTAATTGTGTAAAAGAGATACTACATCTCTAAGTAATATATGACGTACAACTTCACGAATGAAAGGAAATACAAATCCACGTTTTAAAGGGTAAAACAACTCAAGTTACCAAAGAAGCTCAATCTTAGCCAACTAAAGGCTGTACTTTAAGGCGATACGGCCACAAAACTCAAGCTTGATAGAGGGTATACATCGGTGTTGTTTTTATTAATTAGAAAAGTAACATTTATCTATGAAGTTTTGAATGTAAATGAATTTAACAATTACGTGCACCATCACTAGAGGACATCGGGTTAGATAACCGGGGCCGTTTTATGTGTCTCCTACATGTATCATGTGTGGAAACCGTCGAGAGACTATATCGTAGCTGGTCTGCAACCAAATCATCAGTGGACACAGTCGACAGACTATATCGTAGCTGGTCTGAAACCCAATCTATCGTAACTGGTCTGCAACCCAATCATCAGTGGAAACCGTCGACAGACTTTATCGTAGCTGGTCTGCAACCTAATCACAAGTGGACACAGTCGACAGACTATATCGTAGCTGGTCTGCAACCCAATCATCTGTGGAAACTGTCGACATATAATGGAAGCTGTTGTGTGGCACTATTTCTTGGTTAATTGACATCAAAGTATTCCAGTAATTGTGATCCCATCGTGTTTTTTTATTTAAAAATGTTTTGTTTTCTGAAATGCAAAAGGATTTGCTCGAGATATTGCTACATAATTATAATAGTAACAACTTATATCAACCTTGATGGCCCGGATGTTAGCGCGCGGGGGATCTAAATGTGGGAGGAAACCGGAGTACCCGGAGAAAACCCAAACGGTCGGGCAGGTGACCTTGTATTTATTTTCCATAATGTTTAAGACTTAAATTTTCAGCATTTGAATTACTGATGTGTTTGTATGTACGCTGTGTCACAATTGGGTGGAGATTTAGTATATGTTTAAGCTATGAACCATTAAAATTCTCAGAAGTAATACAGAGATCATTGTCTTATCCATCTGTAATAATTTCCATACAAAACCTGCGTTGGATGTCTTTGTTCCATTCAATGTGACCTTTGTACATGTAATAGTATTTCTTAAACACATACATGTATTGTATATACACCTGATCTGCCATCGTTATCGATTTGACCTACATATCTTATTAATATAAATGATCATAGTATGATGTCCATCGAGTGAGGGGTCAACAATGATCCTGATACTTCCCGAAACCTTATGGCGGTTAACGTTTGAGGATGAGGTATAGGGAGACATCATAACGGCTTCGACATGTAATGTACATGTGGTGACAGTAGACCCCGTGACGGGTGACATTTGCGGTACCGGAACACATGGTCTCGACTAAACGTTTTGTTTAGATTTATTGAAGTTTCTCCTTTTGTTATGCTGTCTCCCTAGGTGTGATCTGACTTCTAGGGATAAGTACGTAACAAAGAAGTTGCCCTGCTGACGAAATATCTGTCCCTAAAGTTAAATGTAGCCTTGTATCTGGAATTGATTCTGATAAGATTTGTTTGGATCTACATAATTTGTTTAAGTGTTAGGAAACACATCAAATGCATCAAATTACACGTTAGACAGCGTTATGCATACGCTAAAATTACACGTTAGACAGCGTTATGCATACGCTAAAATTACACGTTAGACAGCGTTATGCATACGCTAAAATTACACGTTAGACAGCGTTATGCATACGCTAAAATTACACGTTAGACAGCGTTATGCATACGCTAAAATTACACGTTAGACAGCGTTATGCATACGCTAAAATTACACGTTAGACAGCGTTATGCATACGCTAAAATTACACGTTAGACAGCGTTATGCATACGCTAAAATTACACGTTAGACAGCGTTATGCATACGCTAAAATTACACGTTAGACAGCGTTATGCATACGCTAAAATTACACGTTAGACAGCGTTATGCATACGCTAAAATTACACGTTAGACAGCGTTATGCATACGCTAAAATTACACGTTAGACAGCGTTATGCAAACGCTTAAATGAAATGCATTTGTGAACTGATAAAATTTGGTTAGTAGAGTAGTACGGATAATTTTGGCAGTTTGCTGTCGGGCATGCTGGTAGGCCGCCATGTACCACTTAATGTCAAATTATTGCCCAAAACAAATGTCCAAAGTAATCATATACACTATTGAAGGGTTCATGTTATCCCGGTGGCCGAGTTTACTTACGGGAACAGTACGTGGGATGTAATTACGGATAGAAATAATAGTGGTATGAGTACGTGTCAGGGATGGACTTGCCAGGGATCAACTCAGAATCTATATTTAAGCGAGTGGTCAACTCGCCATTTTCCTTAAGAGGTATGTTCTGGTCGGTTGTGGACTTGTATTTCCGTTTTGACGGGGATGAATATGAGATGTAATAGGCATACACGTAATGCCATCAGCTGTTCCACTCCACTATCCCCACGATGTCCGGTGGTAACGAGAATTGATTGAATTCTGTTTTATTATTAAATGATACAGCAATAAAAAAAAGTAATGACTGTGGGGCGTCTCATCATCTTTTTTCAGTTAAAACAATTTTCAATTATTTTGATTTGTAGAATTGTTTGTTTTGTTATTTTATTAAAGTTTCAAATTTTTCATTGTTTCTGCTTTTAAAGAGTGATATGTTTGACTGGTTTTAAAAGCTTAAATATCACTTATCTGAGTTAAATATAATCCCAGTCGATATTATTTAGTGGAAAATTAATGTTTTGCTCATTTCTCTTATCAACTTACCATGGTTTACCGATTTCTTAACAAAGTACATCTAGTAAAATTAGACTATTGTTTTTTCGTTTCTGCAAATAAGCAAAAGAGTGAACCTCGAGTAATATTGATTCGAGAAAACAGGGGACATGTATAGTTCTTTGGTTTTACAGATTAAATTATTCGAGGTGTCGCATTGGCTCAATAATGTGTGCCTACAACGCCATGTCGACTAAAGGATGTTCTCTCCCTTAACAGATCAACTGTGCAGTTGTCTTTCGTGGTAACACACACGACATAGTAGGAACACCTGATTTCAAGTTGGCCTTTGGATTTTGAAGGCTGATAGAGAGGGTTAGGGTTGGGTTAGGGTTGGGTTAGCATTTATGTAATACAGAATGTAACTAACCCTAACCCTAACCCGTCTTTAAATATTTTAGGATCTTTATTTATTTGGAGATATAAAGCCTGTTTTAACCACTCTTGCGAATGAAAGCCCGACTTTTTAATTTAAATCTTGTGTAAATGTAATAATTTATTTTAACGTTACATGATACACATTTTGAAGAATAGTTGAATTGATAGGGCTTTATTTTACTCCTGATGATATAGGTCACTAATACAACTATTCCTACCTAAGGTAGGTAAGTGTCTGTTCGTGCCGTATACTATTGATGTTTGTCGTACCTGATGCCTTACGGTGGCTAGGTAAGGATGGTATTTGGTAATAATTTGTATGTGTAGTTGCATTTCAATTTTATTTTGATTATTTCAATGAATAGTAAGTACTGTTATATGTACCTATTTAACCTCCACTTATACCATTGCTAGCTTTAGTAATTCCTTATTAGCTCTGTTACTCAACCCACCCACCCAC
>NW_018408783.1:841914-906303 GCF_002113885.1 Mizuhopecten yessoensis | reverse complement strand
CACCCACCCACCCTCACCACCACCCCACCCCTCTTTCTTAGTTCCCCTGTTAACTCTACATTGGTTTCAGCGCTATTAGTTCTTGCGTTAAATCTACTAGTACTTCCAAAACGTTCCTATGCCGACTATATGATACATGCGCGTAGTCTGTATTACATTTGACATTTATATATAGCTTTCAGTACCATTTTAAATTGTAATTATATCAGGCTAATTTGTATTAGTTATTGTGTAATCTCTTATAGTAGTTGTGCATCCTCCATAATACTACAATGTAATAGCAGTATAATCAGTATAAAACCTGTATTATCTCAAACAGGACTTCTGTTATCTCTGTTTGTACAATTGTGATTCCTCCTAGGACTTTTCTGTTTCTTTCATCTCTTAAAGATCCTGTGTAATATCTACTAGTGCCTGTTTTATATATTAATTCCTATACATTTTATTGTCAAAGGACAAATGGATTGGGCAGCAGACATAGCCTATTTAAGCCCTTTCCAAACATAGTAACAGACAATGGTGCAAGCATAGACATAAACATTAGAACACGTACAAACACATATAAACAAGTTGGTATTATCAAATTAATAATCAAATTAGGGGAAACAACTACGAATACTCATTTTTATTATAATTGAATCTAATGGTTCATATATAAGAGTACTTGTGTAATAATTATCAGTGCATGTTTTATATTCACAAGTACGTATGTTTGTGCAACCTCTACTTAAATATACATTTGTACAAGTTCTTGTTATATATACAAGTATTTGTGTTATATCTTCTATAACTTTGTGTTATATATACAAGTATTTATGTTATATCTTATATAACCAACCTCTACTTAAATATTCATTTGTACAAGTTCTTGTTATTTATACAAGTATTTGTGTAATTCCTTCTATTGCCTGTGTTATATCTAGCTTTCAGTACCATTTTAAATTGTAATTATATCAGGCTAATTTGTAGTAGTTATTGTGTAATCTCTTATAGTAGTTGTGCATCCTCCATAATACTACAATGAAATAGCAGTATAATCAGTATAAAACCTGTATTATCTCAAACTTCCGTATCGGTGCTATCATTACAACAAACGTACGGTTGCAGACCAGCTACGATATAGTCTGTCGACTGTGTCCACTGGTGATTGGGTTGCAGACCAGTTACGTAACACAAAGTTATAGAAGATTTAACACAAATATTTGTATATATAACACAGGTTTAAAATTATAAGATTTCATGACAAACTTACAAAACATGTGATACAAGTTGTTAATGATCCTAGGCGAATAACCTGTGTTATATATACAAATATTTGTGTTAAATCTTCTATAACTTTGTGTTATATAAACAAGTATTTGTGTTATGTCTTATATAACCTTGTGCTATATATACAAGTATTTATGTTATATCTTCTATAAATTTGTGTAATATATACAAGTATTTGCGTTATATCTTCTATAACTTTGGGTTATATATACAAGTATGTGTGTTATATCTTATATAACACAAGGTTATAAAAGATATAACACAAATAATTGTATATATAACACAAGGATATATAAGAGATAAAACAAATACTTGTAAATATAACACAAGTTATAGAAGATATATAACACAAATACTTTTATATATAACACAAGGTTATACAAGATATAACACAAATACCCCCATATATAACACAAGGTTATAACACAAATACTTGAATATATAACACAAGGTTATAAAAGATATAACACAAATATTTGTATATATAACACAGGTTTAAAATTATAAGATTTCATGACAAACTTACAAAACATGTGATACAAGTTGTTAATGATCCTAGGCGAATAACCTGTGTTATATATACAAATATTTGTGTTAAATCTTCTATAACTTTGTGATATATATACAAGTATTTGCGTTATATCTTCTATAACCTGTTATATATACAAGTATGTGTGTTATATCTTATAAAACCTTGTGTTATATATAAAAGTATTTGTGTTATATATTCTATAACTTTGTGTTATATATAAAAGTATTTGTGTTATATCCCCTATAACCTGTTATATATACAAGTAATTGTGTAACCCCTACTATATCCTGTGTTATATCTTATATAACTTTGTGTTATATATAAAAGTATTTGTGTTATATCCTATATAACCTTGTGTTACATATATAAGTATTTGTGTTATATATCTTCTATAACTTTGGGTTATATATACAAGTATGTGTGTTATATCTTATAAAACCTTGTGTTATATATACAATTATTTGTGTTATATCTTGTATAACCTTGTGTTATATATAAAAGTATTTGTGTTATATATCTTCTATAACTTTGGGTTATATATACAAGTATGTGTGTTATATCTTATAAAACCTTGTGTTATATATATCAGTATTTGTGTTATATCCTATATAACCTTGTGTTATTTATACAAGTATTTGGGTTATTTCTTATATAACTTTGTGTTATATATATAAGTACTTGTGTTATATCTTCTATATCCTGTGTTATATCTTATTCCTATACATTTTATTGTCAAAGGACAAATGGATTGGGCAGCAGACATAGCCTATTTAAGCCCTTCCAAACATAGTAACAGCCAATGGTACAAGCATAGAAATAAACCCTAGAACACGTACAAACACATATCAACAAGTTGGTATTATCAAATTAATAATCAAAGTAGGGGAAACAACTACGAATACTCATTTTTATTATAATTGAATCTAATGGTTCATATATAAGAGTACTTGTGTAATAATTATCAGTGCATGTTTTATATTAACAAGTACGTATGTTTGTGCAACCTCTACTTAAATATTCATTTGTACAAGTTCTTGTTATTTATACAAGTATTTGTGTAGCTCCTCCTATTGCCTGTGTTATATCTTCTATTACCTGTGTTATATATACAAGAATTCGTGTTATATCTTCTATAACCTTTGTTATATATACAAGTACTTTTTTAATATTTGTGTTATATATACAAGCATTTGTGCTATATCTTCTATAACCTGTTATATATACAAGTATGTGTGTTATATCTTATAAAACCTTGTGTTATATATGGGGGTATTTGTGTTATATCTTCTATAAATTTGTGTAATATATACAAGTATTTGTGTTATGTCTTATATAACCTTGTGTTATTTATACAAGTATTTGAATTATATCTTCTATAACTCTGTGTTATATATACAAGGATTTGTGTTATATCTTCAATAACCTGTGTTATATATATAAGTACTTGTGTTATATCTTCTATAACCTGTGTTATATATACAAGCATTTGTGTTATATCTTCTATAACCTGTGTTATATATACAAGAATTTGTGTTATATCTTCTATAACCTGTGTTATATATACAAGTATTTGTGTTATTTCTTATATAACTTTGTGTTATATATACAAGTATTTGTGTTATATCTTCTATAACCTGTTATATATACAAGTACTTGTGTAACCCCTACTATATCCTGTGTTATATCTTATATAACCTTGTGTGATATATACAAGTATTTGTGTTATATCTTATATAACCTTGTGTTATATATATAAGTATTTGTTTTATATCTTCTATAACTTTTTGTTATATATACAAGTATTTTTGTTATATCTTCTATAACTTTGTGTTATATATACAAGTACTTGTGTAACCCCTACTATATCCTGTGGTATATCTTATATAACCTTGTGTGATATATACATGTATTTGTGCTATATCTTATATAACCTTGTGTTATATATATAAGTATTTGTGTTATATCTTCTATAACTTTTTGTTATATATACAAGTATTCGTGTTATATCTTATATAACATTGTGTGATATATACAAGTATTTGTGCTATATCTTCTATAACTTTGTGTTATATATACAAGTATTTGTGTAATCCCTACTATTGCCTGTGTTATATATACAAGTACTTGTGTAACCTTACTATTTGCTGTGTTATATATACAAGTACTTTTTTAATATTTCCTGTTGCCTGTGTTTTATATACAAGTATTTTTGTTATCTCTACATCTTGTGCTATATATACAAGTACTTTTGTTATCTCTACTATTTCCTGTGCTATATATACAAGTACTTTTGTTATCTCTACTATCTCCTATGCTATATAAACAAGTATTTGTGTTACCTTTACTAGTGTCTGGGTTATATATGCACGTACTTGTTTTATCCCTAGTGCATGCGTTACCTTCTTCTCGCCTTGTTTCTGTGTATCTCATATACACCTAGGTTACTGCACTTGATGATTGTAATTTTGTATATAACGTGTCCCTGTAGGCCCATATGTGCCGTGTATGATATTGTCCTGTCACTAATTTCCCAATAAATATTTGTTTGTAGTCGCACCTTTGAGATTTCAAAGGAGTTAATTATCTCTCATTCTGAGCATAACAACCGATTAGTAAATTTTGATTGCCTTCGTTCTCCACTGTTTTGTTGATACCTGTCTTTACCTGATATCCGCCAATATCTATTGTTATTTTCTGTCCAGATCTCTAATTTCCAAATTGTTATTGGAATCACAATTTTAGGTTGCACTTTGTGCCTAAAGGTCACGAGTACTTTTGTGTATATCTGCAGTTCGTGGGGACGTTCTTCCCCCTTTTCCGCATTGTACTGTTATGTATGGATTTTCTTCATTAAAAGACTTTATGACTGCGGATCAAGAATTAAGTATTTTCTGTGAAATAATATTGATATCCTAGTGTTTGAGTATAGATAATAAAACAGACGTCAAGGTGCGTCGGGATTATTTTAGTAAGAAATAATCTATTATTTTATAAATACTTTTAGATATAGCAACTAGTAATTATAAGACAGAAAATGAACTCCACAATAAAACGGAGTCGAAAGTGTGACAATTTCCTGCAAACGAGGGAATTGTATAGGCGACCAGTAGTCCATACACAGTGAATAAGTATTTTATAACTACCGAAATTTCCATATTGTTAATCAATAGATGTCGTTAGTCGGGTCTAACTTTCCTGGGATGTTTCGGCTTCTAACCTCAGACATCCTAATGGTGGCGGGTCAGCAGAGATTGGCCTTATATCTGTCCGTATGTAGATGACATCCAGCTCAGGCATGTCCCAACTACAGCCAACATGACCACCTCTCGGCTGTCCTCATCGACGTGCTGCTTTCCTTTACCTTGTAGTCACTGCAGTTTAATAGACGGAATTCATCCTGCTTGTTTTAAGACTTTTCGGGAGCCGACCTTTGCCTAATATTTGATTGGTCATCAGAAAAGGTCTATCTATGATACCTTAACCATACACTGAAGTATTGTGTCAGTACAAATGCTATCAACAGATAATGTGGGTTTGTTATTTATCATGGAATTAATGATAACCATTCTGAAATGAAGTCATCATGATTATTATAGGTTTCGTAATGAGGTTATCATTGATGTAAATGTAATATCATAGGTAAAAGATACAAAATAAGTATCCGATTACTACAATATAAAGTTGGAATGTAAGTTTTCTATCTTCTCAGGGTTAATGGCGTGGATATATTAAAGGTTGACAGCTAATATCCCTGTGATCTAGAATATTGGTTTCTCCTGTTACAGCAAAATTCCTGTTATGTCATGTATCGTTTCCTATTCGGCATTTATGTAGAATTTTCATCGAGATTTCCATATTAACGCTGTTTTACAAATTAACGGGATTGAGACCATGTCTGATAAGGTTACCTAACAGATCTATCACCCTCGAATCCGTCAGTTCATCACCGTCGATTGAATAATTACAAAGCGTCAACAAAAGCGCATTCGTACTCAGAATCGATAAAACTATGACAAAATGTGGCCAGAGGAAAGATGTGCACTGCGAACCCTGAAACAACACTAGGAGAATAAGACCAAATGCTCCGGAAGTGTTCTTCCTCATCAGCGAAGCCCGCCATGTGAATCTTGTTTGTATGAAATTGATACCAAGTCCTGAAAGCGAGATTCAGCGTACAAGGCACTCATAGGAGTACAAGAAAACAAATCGACCTTTATATCATACAAGAAAATAGAGTAGTTCTTACTGAGACTATGATTCTAGGGGAGTTTTACGTTCATCATCATAGCTCAATATGAACTACTCTATTCTACTACTACTCGGAACACCTGGTCTTACTCGCCATGTGTTGTAACGACCATGTTGTATATATGTCGCAGTGATTCAATATTCAAGGGTTGCTTAAAATTATAAGATTTCATGACAAACTTACAAAACATGTGATACAAGTTGTTAATGATCCTAGGCGAGTTTTACGTTCATCATCATAAATACACTGTACCACTTGTCTTTGAGGTTTGTCTGTCAGGTGTCATAATGAAATCATAATGTTATAAGCAGCAAACCTTGAATATTGAATCACTGCAACATATATACAACATGGTTTGGGAAAGCAAGGATGCTAGTTACAAAAATAAAGCTGTCCCTGTACAACATGCTGCAAATAAAGACCTAGGTAATCAGCTGATGTAGAAGTGTCGTCAGTCTCCCTGACTTCAAATGAAAGAGGGAATGACGGTCGACATGGTAAATAAATTTCTTATCTCAATACAGCACATTGTCATATATGTAATTGAAATTAAATAACTTTAAGATGTTCTTGTTACCAGTCCTTGTAATATGTTCAGATAACTTAGCCGGATACATTGTATACTGCATTTTCAGCTGTTTGGTACCAATACGTCTACGGTATGGTACAAGTAGCCAAAATGGTAGAAATTGGAAGGTATAATTTGTGTTGTTATTTTTTCATTGCATCAAACCATGGCGCTTACTTTGCTTGTTTTGTAATAGTCCCTGGAGTTCATTTTCAACTCGTTCAGTTAGGGCAACACACAGGATACCTGAAGGGCAACACACACCTTACCTGAAAGGCAACACATAGCTTACCTGAAGGGCAAAACACACAGACTGTGCTGCTCAAAGCACATCAACTGTAACTACTTATAAAACCAGGTACAGTTTTGAAAGCGACAAAGAGAGTTAATGATTTAACTACAGTGGTTATATCTGTTGATAAATGTAACATTTGTCATTATGCAAAAAACTCAAAATAGTAACAGCATGATTTTTAGATGTTAGCTTTGATTTAAAACACAATCTGTTGTTATTGCACAACTGTTTAAAATGCCCGAAAGGCTGATATTCAGTATATAATTTGTATTGTTTAAAATGCCAGACGTGCAGGAATTGATTAACATATGTGCAAATGTAAATAAGCCATAGATGTTTCGTTAATGAATTCTGGTGAATAATTAGATAAATGCAGGAATTCTGATAAACACGTTCAAAGGAATATTTTTGTACATATTACTTGATCAATGAGCCTTAGATATCTAGGGGGGGGGGGGGGGGGGAATCAAACAAATAGGATAGCACGCTGTCATAGTGACATTCTTTTTCTCAATGCAGAGAAATGCTGGTGATGGTTTGTTTGGTTTGTGTGTTACGTCCTATTAACAGCTATGGTCAATTAAGGACGTGCCAGGTTTGGATGATGGAGCAAAGTCAGAGTTCCCGGAGAAAAACCACCGACCTACGGCCAGTACCTGAAAGACTGCCCCACCTAGGCCTCGAACCCACGACCCAGTGGTGGAGGGCTAGTGGTAGCAGAATGCCAGACGCCTTAACCAATTGGCTACCGAGGCCCCTACTGGTGATGGCGGTTACAATATACAATATACAGCAGTTATTATATCCTGTAGAGTTGCTGTAGCCTATAAATGAATTGTCGGATACAGGAATCTTCGGGCTTTAGTTCTGTAAAAGTGATTTGTTTTCGTGTGGATATAATCGCGTTGAAACACTTTAAAGTGATCGCGTTATGGAGGTTTTCGCGTTGCCATATTTCTTGTATTTATAATCTTAACATATTAACGTTTATGGATAAGACTTATTTAATCAACGCGAAAAAAAGGATACTTGTGGATTCATTTAACTATAAAAATGACCGAAAATGGTGGCCCTTGATATTACTTTCCCTAATGAAGACCACTGGAAGACTTCTTGAACCCCCGCAATTGGCAGTTTGCCGAGGTATAAACCACAATTTGATATTGCCATGTGTCCATCATACATTGTTGATTGATTACAGTTCTCTCACGGCTGATCGAATTCGGCAACACGAGAGTACTTATAGCCTTCCTCCACCCTTGGTTATATGGATTCGGTCAAGAGGAGTTAATCTCGTATGGGAACAAACATTACTTCTGCCAATCCATTATATAACCTACAATAGTTCTGATAAGGAAAAAAACATTTGCGTTGTGCTAAACTTTATAGCTATGGGAATTTTGTCCGTTTTCGTATTTTAATGGCAAAGGTTGTCGTATTTGGAAAGTCCAATCACACATTCTGCAAAGATCAAAAAAAGGTTAATGGAAATAATCTCCTCGTGTGAGCATTGTGTTGGCAGTGTGTGGGCATTGTGTGGGCAGTGGCTTCGGCGGTTTAGTGATATGTTTTATAATGACTCGCCTACGCTCTGAGTACATGCGTTAAATGTTTATATTTAATAATGAAAGCCTAAAATAAGTTGAAATAGTCATTATTCGTCACCCAGACATGATTTTCTATTTAAACGACAAGTTATAATACATCCTGATGAACAACCGGATTCTTTACATTTAAAAAAAATACGTTTTCTGGCATATTATATTATAACCTGTGAGTAACCATAGGTTCCTATATGGCTCTCTGTTACAAAATGTAATGATGTTCAGCTTTAAATGAAAAACAAGTAGTCAAATTCTACTTTGTTTATTCAAACTTTTAATAGGCTAAGGTATTTATTTTTTCTTGTGACCGTTCTACAGAATTGTACCACATCAAAGCTTTCATTTTTATCACAGGTGTAAAGCATGCTTAGCTCTATTATCCTGTTTCCGACCTTCAGCGGTTTATGTCTTCTTAACTGGTTTACTGTATTCCCGGGATCGACATTGGATTCATCATCATCCTTGCGTATTAACGATGCGGTAATTTTATTTATTTCAAGCCAGTATTCGTTCAAAGGCATTTACGTAAGACCCCTGTTAACTACGAAGATCACTAGTATTCATTATCAAACATGTTTTTAATGTACATCACTTGTATTCTTTATTCAAACATGATTTTAATGTACATCACTTGTATTCTTTATTCAAACATGATTTAATGTGAATCATTAATTTATGTGAATTATTACTTTTCTTAATCAAATATGCTTTCATGCTAATCACTCGATTCTTTATCAAACATGTTTTTTATGTAAATTATTACTATTCTTTATCAGACATGTTTTTAATGTGAATCATTGGTATTTTTTATCAAACTTGTTTTATGTAAATCATTGATATTCTTCATCAAACATGTTTCAATGTAAATCATTGGTATTCTTCATCAAATATGGTATTCATTATATGGTAAATCATTGGTAATCTTTGCTAAACATGTTTCTTTAAATAAGTCATTGGTTTTATTATAAGTCATTGGTTTTCTTTATCAAACATGTTTTATGTAAATTATTTACTATACATGTTCTATTTGACAAATCAAATTAGTTCTTCAGTCCAATGAAAGTTAACAAAAAAAAGCTTTTTCATTGAACTTAAAACAAAATCTTTCTCACCTGGTACAAATGAAGGTACGTGCAAGCGACGCAGACCCCATATGCCTCTTGTATATTACTTCAACTACTAGCTCTAACGAATATACATCATGTATATTGGATGCTTGTTGACCTAGAAACCGTCCCAAAGTTACCGATATATCAGTTTTAGCTCTCCTTGTTTCATCCCAGTGCTCCAGCATGAAGCTTAACGAGTCTTTGATAACAAACTATGTTAAACTACTTAACCCATAAAATGCAGACAGTTGCCGCTTACAATTGAAAGAAAATGTGATTGTTATGAGTTTTAAGTAAGGTAGAAGTAAATATGTGTATTTAAAAGAAACTTTACCTCGCGGGATTTGCGTACCTAGATCACTGGAAATTACATTGACATGAGTCCTAGGCAATCAAACATTTGAACCTTTACAATGATCTTCCTTTCTGCTGATAAATAAATATAAACGGGTCTGCAAATGATATCGATGTGAACAATAAAAACAACGAAAAATGTTGCCGTTTGCAAAGATCTATAACGAACAGGTTGTTCATCAATCTAATTCAGATTAATCTTAAGTAAATCAGATCTATCGTCACACAACCTTGTATAAACTCTAATCAATAGTAGCACAGCCTCCCTTCACTGCCCCCTGTCACTGGAATGCAACTTCTCAATTTCCCGGTATCGTATCAATGTCACCGGCTAATGTATCGCGTTCCCCTAGGACACTGGCTGTCTCAGCATTCACTGCTAGGCAGAGGAGATTGTACCTGTAACGTTACTGTTTGTACTTATATATATTTACTGCCGATTCATTACTGTGACGTCTTCAGCGTTTCAATACGATTTGTCATCCTCTGATTAGATTATTGTATCGTGACTATGCTGAAATGTTCATACCATAAACACCGTGGCGATGTAAATAAAAAAACCGAATGACTTTATTTCCCATTTAATTTCTGTTCCATCCCTTTTCTAGACGCCGCCGTGAATGACTTTGCCAAACCTAATGATGTTGCTGTTTCCAAATTAAATTGTTTAAAGAAATGATAAATTGTTGGTTATTTTCTGTTTACGCTGTACATTACATAAGCCGTATCCATTTCTCCTTTTCGTTAAGTAAAACAGATACGGAAATAGAGTGATATATTTCTTCTTAATCGTGGCAATTTCAGAACACAAAGGAATAATCTGCTTTTAAGTACTTTTAACATTTTTGTTTCATGCTAACAAATGAAAAACACAAACACAAATCAATTATTGTGAAAGTGATTTAATTGCTTTTCTTAACTGCATTGAAATTTGAAAGATCAGCCAGTCCAGTTTCACTGGGTTATGTATGGTATTTGGTTTCTTCTCCAGTGTGGCCTGTTCTTGAGATATGTTGTCAGGTGTGATCTGACCTTCTGTTTGTGCAGGTAATTTTCAATGCTGTTTAACTGTTTTCCCTTTGAATCGATTAAGTCTCTTTATCCAAAATTGCGTCCAACTCCAAATTGACTGTTAGTCTGGTGCCAGCTGTCCAAGGCAGCCGAAACACGTAAATTGTCAGTAAATTGCTATACAGGAACAACCAACACTGTTTGGAGTCCATTCTTATTCCTTCAGTTCCGTTTACATATATTGGTAATAAATAGTTATGCTGGTATTGTTCCTGTAGAAAACGTGATGCTGAGTATAGCTTCTGGTAGGCGTTTGGTATAAATAATAAAGGGAACGGGCCCTACATCACAGTATGTCGAATACAAATCACCATATTTCGAATATATACAACAAGTTTTGAATATAAATAACAGGTTTTTGAATACTAATCACACGATAAATCGCATGATGTTTAAATATTGCAACGTTTGACACGCCAGAGGGGAGTGTTTTGATAGATTCGATAAGATATTAATTTTCTATTGCACTTCTGATATGCATGAGTAATACTAATATAACGTTTGATTATATCGAGGAGTGTTTTAGCTATGTGGTTACCACTAAGTGGAGACTGCGAAATTAATTTTACTGACGGGCAATCCTTAAGATAACTATTACTCCGGTAATCGTGTATAATCCGGTACGTATTTGGATCTGCAGCAATGACCAACGTATCATTATTACGACCAAAGTCCTACTGGGCATTCGTTAAGTTCTTCCAGTTAACACATTGGTCAGTCCGGGAGCGGTTCGTAATTGATTAAACATAGATTGAATTCTACAGGAAACACCTTCCAATACATAATAACGAATCATAGACTTGTGATATCGGTGGATTAGCGGATGTGACTGTGCTACATGAAGTTGTACATTTACCATATTCTAGACATTATCCAAGCTTTGAACGCTCCATATCCGTACAGCATCGATCATATCCATTCCTTTACCAGCAAAAATGAATCCAAATCACGTATTACCTTATATTTATCAACCACTGTCAGATGTAATAATTTAGCAAGTTGTAATGTCTTATTGTTAATGGAAGTGTATGGTATATGATACAAAGGTTGTATTATGGTCCATGTAACATCCACATACCTTAACCCATATATACCCGACGTCACACAAGACCTTTTTCTATTGTCGCTTTTCTAAACGGTTTGACCAGAGTTCTTTGTTCTGAACTGATTAATTTTAAAAAAAGCAGTATTCGAAAACCGTCACAAAAAAAAAAAAAAAATGAAAAATCAAATAAAAAACTACTTGGTGTAACCATTGATAATTTTCAAACGAAACGTTTTAACATTACCTCAATAAATATTTTCCTTCATCTACTGTTAGCTGTGGCACAGTACTTATGTTCAAGGTTTAAGTTGAAATGGCTCCCAATTCTGAAATAATTTTACTTCAACTCCAGATGTTCAAACAAGATTGACAAAACCGAATGTAATAAACCTTCCCAGATAACTGGGGTCTTTAAGATATCATCTCAGTACCAGAACTTAATATGGAACATTTACCCACAACATATTTGCTATTCCAATATTCGTTTACTTTCATGGTTCATTTGTAAATAGGCTAGAGGTTGTTTAGCTTACCCGACCGTTTGTAAATAGGCTAGAGGTTGTTCAGCGTCAGCTTACCCGACCGTTTGTAAATAGGCTAGAGGTTGTTCAGCTTACCCGACCGTTTGTAAATAGGCTAGATGTTGTTCAGCGTCAGCTTACCCGACCGTTTGTAAATAGGCTAGAGGTTGTTCAGTGTCAGCTTACCCGACCGTTTGTAAATAGGCTAGAGGTTGTTCAGCGTCAGCTTACCCGACCGTTTGTAAATAGGCTAGAGGTTGTTCAGCGTCAGCTTACCCGACCGTTTGTAAATAGGCTAGAGGTTGTTTAGCGTCAGCTTACCCGACCGTTTGTAAATAGGCTAGAGGTTGTTTAGCGTCAGCTTACCCGACCGTTTGTAAATAGGCTAGAGGTTGTTTAGCGTCAGCTTACCCGACCGTTTGTAAATAGGCTAGAGGTTGTTTAGCGTCAGCTTACCCGACCGTTTGTAAATAGGCTAGAGGTTGTTTAGCGTCAGCTTACCCGACCGTTTGTAAATAGGCTAGAGGTTGTTTAGCGTCAGCTTACCCGACCGTTTGTAAATAGGCTAGAGGTTGTTTAGCGTCAGCTTACCCGACCGTTTGTAAATAGGCTAGAGGTTGTTTAGCGTCAGCTTACCCGACCGTTTGTAAATAGGCTAGAGGTTGTTTAGCGTCAGCTTACCCGACCGTTTGTAAATAGGCTAGAGGTTGTTTAGCGTCAGCTTACCCGACCGTTTGTAAATAGGCTAGAGGTTGTTTAGCGTCAGCTTACCCGACCGTTTGTAAATAGGCTAGAGGTTGTTTAGCGTCAGCTTACCCGACCGTTTGTAAATAGGCTAGAGGTTGTTTAGCGTCAGCTTACCCGACCGTTTGTAAATAGGCTAGAGGTTGTTTAGCGTCAGCTTACCCGACCGTTTGTAAATAGGCTAGAGGTTGTTTAGCGTCAGCTTACCCGACCGTTTGTAAATAGGCTAGAGGTTGTTTAGCGTCAGCTTACCCGACCGTTTGTAAATAGGCTAGAGGTTGTTTAGCGTCAGCTTACCCGACCGTTTGTAAATAGGCTAGAGGTTGTTTAGCGTCAGCTTACCCGACCGTTTGTAAATAGGCTAGAGGTTGTTTAGCGTCAGCTTACCCGACCGTTTGTAAATAGGCTAGAGGTTGTTTAGCGTCAGCTTACCCGACCGTTTGTAAATAGGCTAGAGGTTGTTTAGCGTCAGCTTACCCGACCGTTTGTAAATAGGCTAGAGGTTGTTTAGCGTCAGCTTACCCGACCGTTTGTAAATAGGCTAGAGGTTGTTTAGCGTCAGCTTACCCGACCGTTTGTAAATAGGCTAGAGGTTGTTTAGCGTCAGCTTACCCGACCGTTTGTAAATAGGCTAGAGGTTGTTTAGCGTCAGCTTACCCGACCGTTTGTAAATAGGCTAGAGGTTGTTTAGCGTCAGCTTACCCGACCGTTTGTAAATAGGCTAGAGGTTGTTTAGCGTCAGCTTACCCGACCGTTTGTAAATAGGCTAGAGGTTGTTTAGCGTCAGCTTACCCGACCGTTTGTAAATAGGCTAGAGGTTGTTTAGCGTCAGCTTACCCGACCGTTTGTAAATAGGCTAGAGGTTGTTTAGCGTCAGCTTACCCGACCGTTTGTAAATAGGCTAGAGGTTGTTTAGCGTCAGCTTACCCGACCGTTTGTAAATAGGCTAGAGGTTGTTTAGCGTCAGCTTACCCGACCGTTTGTAAATAGGCTAGAGGTTGTTTAGCGTCAGCTTACCCGACCGTTTGTAAATAGGCTAGAGGTTGTTTAGCGTCAGCTTACCCGACCGTTTGTAAATAGGCTAGAGGTTGTTTAGCGTCAGCTTACCCGACCGTTTGTAAATAGGCTAGAGGTTGTTTAGCGTCAGCTTACCCGACCGTTTGTAAATAGGCTAGAGGTTGTTTAGCGTCAGCTTACCCGACCGTTTGTAAATAGGCTAGAGGTTGTTTAGCGTCAGCTTACCCGACCGTTTGTAAATAGGCTAGAGGTTGTTTAGCGTCAGCTTACCCGACCGTTTGTAAATAGGCTAGAGGTTGTTTAGCGTCAGCTTACCCGACCGTTTGTAAATAGGCTAGAGGTTGTTTAGCGTCAGCTTACCCGACCGTTTGTAAATAGGCTAGAGGTTGTTTAGCGTCAGCTTACCCGACCGTTTGTAAATAGGCTAGAGGTTGTTTAGCGTCAGCTTACCCGACCGTTTGTAAATAGGCTAGAGGTTGTTTAGCGTCAGCTTACCCGACCGTTTGTAAATAGGCTAGAGGTTGTTTAGCGTCAGCCTACCCGACCGTTTGTAAATAGGCTAGAGGCTGTTTAGCGTCAGCTTACACGACCGTTTGTAAATAGGCTAGAGGTTGTTTAGCTTACCCGACCGTTAATAAATAGGCTAGAGGTTGTTTAGCTTACCCGACCGTTTGTAAATAGGCTAGATGTTGTTTAGCGTCAGCTTACCCGACCGTTTGTAAATAGGTTAGAGGTTGTTTAGCGGCAGCTTACCCGACCGTTTGGAAATAGGCTAGAGGTTGTTTAGCGTCAGCTTACCCGCCCGTTTGTAAATAGGCTAGAGGTTGTTTAGCTTACCCTACCGTTTGTAAATAGGCTAGAGGTTGTTTAGCGTCAGCTTACCCGCCCGTTTGTAAATAGGCTAGAGGTTGTTTAGCTTACCCGACCGTTAATAAATAGGCTAGAGGTTGTTTAGCTTACCCGACCGTTAATAAATAGGCTAGAGGTTGTTTAGGTTACCCGACCGTTTGTAAATAGGCTAGAGGTTGTTCAGCGTCAGCTTACCCGATCGTTTGTAAATAGGCTAGAGGTTGTTCAGCGTCAGCTTACACGATCGTTTGTAAAGAGGCTAGAGGTTGTTTAGCTTACCCGACCGTTTGGAAATAGGCTAGAGGTTGTTTAGCGTCAACTTACCCGACCGCTTGTAAATAGGCTAGAGGTTGTTTACCGTCAGCTTACCCGGCCGTTTGTAAATAGGTTAGAGGTTGTTTAGCGTCAGCTTAGCCGACCGTTTGTAAATAGGCTAGAGGTTGTTTAGTGTCAGCCTACACGACCGTTTGTAAATAGGCTAGAGGTTGTTTAGTGTCAGCCTACACGACCGTTTGTAAATAGGCTAGAGGTTGTTTAGCGTCAGCCTTCCCCACCGTGTGTAAATAGGCTAGAGGTTGTTTAGCGTCAGCTTAACCGACCGTTTGTAAATAGGCTAGAGGTTGTTTACCGTCAGCTTACCCGGCCGTTTGTAAATAGGTTAGAGGTTGTTTAGCGTCAGCTAACCCGACCGTTTGTAAATAGGCGAGAGGTTGTTTAGTGTCAGCTTACACGACCGTTTGTAAATAGGCTAGAGGTTGTTTAGCGTCAGTCTACCCGACCGTTTGTAAATAGGCTAGAGGTTGTTCAGCGTCAGCTTACCCGATCGTTTGTAAATAGGCTAGAGGTTGTTTAGCTTACCCGACAGTTAATAAATAGGCTAGAGGTTGTTTAGCTTACCCGCCCGTTTGGAAATAGGCTAGAGGTTGTTTAGCGTCAACTTACCCGACCGCTTGTAAATAGGCTAGAGGTTGTTTACCGTCAGCTTACCCGACCGTTTGTAAATAGGTTAGAGGTTGTTTAGCGGCAGCTTACCCGACCGTTTGTAAATAGGCTAGAGGCTGTTTAGAGTCAGCTTACACGACCGTTTGTAAATAGGCTAGAGGTTGTTTAGTGTCAGCCTACACGACCGTTTGTAAATAGGCTAGAGGTTGTTTAGTGTCAGCCTACACGACCGTTTGTAAATAGGCTAGAGGTTGTTTACCGTCAGCTTACCCGGCCGTTTGTAAATAGGTTAGAGGTTGTTTAGCGTCAGCTTAGCCGACCGTTTGTAAATAGGCTAGAGGTTGTTTAGCGTCAGCCTTCCCCACCGTGTGTAAATAGGCTAGAGGTTGTTTAGCGTCAGCTTAACCGACCGTTTGTAAATAGGCTAGAGGTTGTGTAGCGTCAGCTTACCCGACCGTTTGTAAATAGGTTAGAGGTTGTTTAGCGGCAGCTTACCCGACCGTTTGTAAATAGGCTAGAGGCTGTTTAGAGTCAGCTTACACGACCGTTTGTAAATAGGCTAGAGGTTGTTTAGCGTCAGCCTTCCCCACCGTGTGTAAATAGGCTAGAGGTTGTTTAGCGTCAGCTTAACCGACCGTTTGTAAATAGGCTAGAGGTTGTTTACCGTCAGCTTACCCGGCCGTTTGTAAATAGGTTAGAGGTTGTTTAGCTTACCCGACCGTTTGTAAATAGGCTAAAGGTTGTTCAGCGGCCGCCTACCCGACCGTTTGTAAATAGGCTAGAGGTTGTTCAGCGTCAGTTTACACGACCGTTTGTAAATAGGCTAGAGGTTGTTCAGCGTCAGCTTACCCGATCGTTTGTAAATAGGCTAGAGGTTGTTCAGCGTCAGCTTACCCGATCGTTTGTAAATAGGCTAGAGGTTGTTTAGCTTACCCGACCGTTAATAAATAGGCTAGAGGTTGTTTAGCTTACCCGACCGTTAATAAATAGGCTAGAGGTTGTTTAGGTTACCCGACCGTTTGTAAATAGGCTAGAGGTTGTTTAGTGTCAGCCTACACGACCGTTTGTAAATAGGCTAGAGGTTGTTCAGCGTCAGCTTACACGACCGTTTGTAAATAGGCTAGAGGTTGTTCAGCGTCAGCTTACCCGATCGTTTGTAAATAGGCTAGAGGTTGTTCAGCGTCAGCTTACCCGATCGTTTGTAAATAGGCTAGAGGTTGTTCAGCGTCAGCTTACCCGACCGTTTGTAAATAGGCTAGAGGTTGTTAGCTTACCCGACCGTTTGACACCAATGTTGTCCTCTCCACAAACGTTACTGACAAACGCGGCTACTTCAGTTTAACGTTCGTTCGTACATTCTCCTTTCATCAGCAGAAGGATCGCCCTTCACAACTCCATGTCATTCATAAAGAATCGGGATTTCCTTGCTCGATCCGCCATGTGGTCAAATTGTACTTGGTCAGGGTTTCGTACCAGAAAGGCGTCATTCTACACTGCGGACATTTATTTTGATTACGACCTGAAATTTTACTACGATATGTCAGTGTCAATAAACAACAGCTGTTTAATGTTACCTGGACCTATGATGATCGACCTTCTTCCCTCAATTTGACCAAAGACATGATGGCGGCCTCCACGTATGATACAGGGTACTTCCGTTTCGTGTCCGTGTTTTTGATGTCTTGCCTTGTATTGATGTTTTCTAAGATCCCCTTAGTGATATTTATTTTATTTGTTTATTGACGTGAAGTTTTAGTTTTGACGGTGCCATTTATTATTTCCTTTAGTGCGCTTGCAGTGTTGAACCTTTTTTTATAGATGTGTGATGATGGTGTGGTTTGTTTTATTTGTGTGTGCACTAACGATGTTGTACTTTTTTTGTATCAGTGTTGACGTTGTGGTTTATTTTGCTCTTTTGTGTGTTGACGTTGTAAATTATATTAGCGTTATGGAGTCTAAAATTGATATATGGTGCGATTTTAAAAAAGAGACCAATAATTGTATAACCCTATATGTTCTATGTCTGCACATGCACATGTTTCATAACTATCTTTCTTTGTAAATTGAACTTTTTTTTATGACTTTGAAGCTTGGTTTCGTTTGAGCTTACACTTGATATATTTCCTCCGGAACTGGCTGTATCCGCTCATCCGGTCAATAGGTGTCTTGAAGCAATTGTAATCAACCTTCCGCGAACAATCCAGCCTGAACCCTGATCGTCTTTATATCTTATAACAATGAGCTGTTAATAGAATCTTAAAATTCTCCATCCGTCATCATTACTGGACTTAAAAGGATTATTCTTGCTAGTGTTACATTATCGTGTGTAAAACTTCAGCAGAAATTGATCTTGTCATGGCGAATCCCATAGAGTTCTGTGTAATGACAGGATTAAAGAGTATATATTCAATTTAAAGCGTTTAAAACACACTAAAAGGGATTTGAGATTATGAGTTTGAGGATCAGATATTGGGGTTGTGATGGATTATAATTTCTGGTTTGGTCCTGGATTTCCTAATTCCCCTTCCTTGTTGACGTCACAACCTGAAATCAATCATTAACATCGGAGGTTTTAATTGTGTTCAGATATAATTTGTTTTTATTTGTCACGTGGTGCAGTTTCTATCAGTGTTATTAAAACTCTTTGGCGGACTCATTATGACGTCATACATGTAATTAGATCACAGCAATATAATATATTGTTCGTGATGCAAACTGTGACTTTGTTGTTGTACATAAAGTAAGTTTTGTAAAGATTATTGCGTCTTTTCGGGGATCTTCGATGTCATAAATCCTGTATGCAGTCATACGACTAGTTAATTGTTTAAGACTATACATAATGTATCGTGTCTGATCCACAAAGCGGACGTACTCCTACGCATGTTTGTCACCATTAATAATGTGCATGCTTTGGGTCAATATCCTGGATGGAAGTGCTCATTTGTATGTTTATATTTCATGTATATTGTTAGTTTTGTAAAAACAACATCAAAGGGACTGTGCAAAGACTTATTGATATACATTCTGGTTGGAAAAACACTTTTATTGGTAAGGTGTGTTACAGTGTTATAGCCACTGCAGAAGTATCCAATATCAGGCACCTTTCCCTAAATACATGTGTGGCTAGTTTTAGATTTTATTCATTGTCTCAACACGCTTGGTCGCGGCATTCATAGTTACACCTTTATTAGGGTTTTTAACACACGTGGCTTAATTATTCATAGTTACTCATTTTGTAGTTGTGTCACTACCCCATACTGGTATTTATATATTTAATTGTTTGTGTCAACATACCGGGCAGAAGTGTTCATAGTTATTAATAACATATTTTGTCAACAAACAGGGTGAAAGTTTTCATAGAAGTCGTAGATATTTTGTAAATGTGTCAACACACTGGCAAATGTGTTCATATTTACATATTTTTTATTTTTCAACAGACCAGGCGGAAACGTTAATTGTTATACATTTTGTAATTGTGTCACCACACTAGCAAATGTGTACATATTTACATATTTTTAGTTTTTTCAACAGACCAGGCGGAAACGTTAATTGTTATGCAGTTGTAATTGTGTCAACACACTGGCAAATGTGTTCCTATTTACATATTTTTTATTTTTTCAACAGACAAGGCGGAAACGTTAATTGTTATGCATTTTGTAATTGTGTCAACATACCAGGGACACGTGTTCATATTTATACGTTTCGCTACCTTACATTACAACACATTGGACGGCAGTTTCCATAGTTATAATGATGTTAGTGTGTACTGCTCAAGCGTTATATCGTTCCATTGTCATTCACAAGCAATTATGAATAATTCATTTTTGACTTATTGTTGTTTATATATATGTGCGGTAGAGATATATGTGCGACAAGCTTTTCTGCAAATATCAATTCGAAAATCAATGTTGTTTTGGTTTACTAATATAGTTATATATACTCCATGGAACGAAATAATCTGATAGTCTTATTAAGTCTTGAATAATCAGGGGCATCTTTGTATTCAGTCATCCAATTAGGCCATCAGTAGTATGCTGGTCAGTCTTTGTAATGTAAACAAGGGACCATCATTACAATAAATATCTGTCCCTAGGTCTTGTTAAGTTGATCTGGGTTAAACTCTTTGACATGGCATAACAAATGCATGGCAGCCTGACGTCTGTCCCGGGTCGTCTAGATTGTGGGATGGAATAACTGCCATCCGACCCAGACCATCTAGATGGAAGGATTGATCCGTCCGGGCTATGTAGGATAGTTTGATCGAACAGAGAGTCGGACTTTTAGGTCATACATATATGTACATGTTTATTGTGTCAAGCCAAAAGAGCATTGACGCTGATTTGTTAAGATATTTTATTATTTTAAAGATGTTTGTATTAATTTAAAACTAATATATTTCAATAAAAGATAATCTACAATATGTTTAAAAATTATCTGTCATGATATTTTTAATTTAAAAGACATAACTCTTAATGCACATACTTTCTTTAAGTAAATTAATTATATCGTTTAGTTACTTAAATGGTGGATTAAGATGAATTATAATTAACAAACAATAAAGATAAGTCATGTCATTAATATTATATAAGGTAGTTTATTGTTTATCAGATATTCCATTGATAAACAGATAGATATAAATTTTGTTGATTATAAGAGATATCAGTTTCGTTATAGTTTTCCATAGTATTATGTATTGGCTGTAAAGCTACATGTATATATGGTATGCTGTGTTGTATCGGTACCTATCAAGAATGATAAAACAATACCAATCCACTTATTATAATGAAAGGTCAGATACTCGTTCAGAAACGAAACTTCAGACCGCTGACGAAGCTCCAATTTGAAGCTGATGAACATAATTTTAAAATCATACAAACCATTCCAAATAATGTTATTGAACAGTTTTGTTTTATCGCGATATTAAATCTTCAAATATTACATAGTCATATCCTGTACTGACGGTGTTCAGGAGCCTTTTTAATATCTAATATTGGTCTAGTCCTCACAGAGCCGCCATGTTTCTCTGTCTGCTCCGGGGCAAAGTCGGCTATAAAACGAGCGTCGTGATTGGTCGGATCTGCAGAGTTAAAGTACATTGTAGTAGTGTATATTAGACCAATCAGAACGGTTGTTCGGTGTTTGACCCACACAACATTAAAAATGGCGACCTAATAGGATAGACAGCTAATTTTATTCCTCAGAAAGTACTTCAATGAAAGCGATTTATTGAAGTATTGGAACTGACTTATAAGAACACTGAACATTTGGTCGTAACAGGATTTCCTCTTTTGGCCAAGTTACGTGTAGTTTGCTAAATCAGGAAGATTACACAGATTAACGTTGAGATGGAACACGATTATTCAATAAAAGTCGGAGTGTCGCATGTGGTTCTGAATATCTATCCCCCAGCTTATTAAGAGCAATAGTTTGTCAGGATCTACAACTAGTTGTCGTCGCTTGGAGTGTTTGAAGTTGGTAACCCAAGTTTTCGTTTCTGGACAAATTTTGTTCATTGAGTTCTACACTTTTCTTCAAACATAGTCATTGCGTAAGTTATTTGTTTTCTTATCCACAGTGGTAACCTTTAGCAATGGTTGAACAAAATAACCCGACTGTAGGGTCGTATGCGTGTACTCAACACTGTGTACTAAACATTGAAATGGTATGGCTATACATTGTATGTATATGTGTGCGGTTTTGAAACTCCCTTAGCTTTTGTTATTAGAGACATATAGGGGTTATGATATGCTCCTGAGATCGTCTCTGTTTTGCAGTGCATTGTCCTGATGTTTCTTCGGAAGAACATCCGTTTTACCGCTCGGTACATTTTTGTTTCAGTTCCAGACTAAAAAAGTACCTAACTAACAAAACAAAGCAAACATTTATTGTAGCCATTTATTATGGAAAGTTGCACATATGAAGAACATACAAAGGATGTTAGGTGATGGGTAGCCATGTATGTTGCATACGACACGCGTGACCGATTACATTAAAATTGTACAAGTCACACATGAGTGGCACTGAACAGGTCACACGTGAAACGTAACCCCGTACTATGTCCACGTCACAGGTGACATAATATACGCGTACTGCACACGTCACACGTGATTGGTTACGTGCACGCATTTTACACGATAGTATACGCGATCACTTGAAAGTTGGTATGCCGTGAATAATAGCCACATATCCATGAACACGGAAAATATTCGTTAATAAATAAATGATATTTTAGACAATAATCTTTGCATTGCAAATAGTGAACATGTTGTGACTATTGCTTTTTCTCCTGTTTTACAGTCAATCATTCATGACCGGGTCGTCTGCTTGTGGAAACATGGTATACTGCTATCTCAAAAATTACTAGTTTACCATTTTCCACATATCGATCATTTTCACAAACATATTGTTCCCTTAAAAGTTTAGTTGGAAACAAAAGAGAAGTGTCAATTCCAAACTCATCTGTTCTGATTCGTATCAGCCAGAAATTTTGTAAGCACAGGATTTTCTAAAAATAAATAGTAAATTTCTGGTATCCATTTGTTGTATCTGTACTTTCCCCTTCGCCATACCCTACCACATTGCCTATATCTATCACAGTTCGACACTAGACAGGGTACAATAAGGATTCAAAGATCTGAAGTCGAAAAAATAAAACAAAAAAATGACCTATAAAATATCAGTGCCCTGCCACCATAGCCAATAAGCTGTCGAGTATATACAACGTAAGTAGACCATAACACAATAACGATCGCTGTAAGACACCCATTTCGAAGCGTGGCTTGACATTTTAAGACGCTCACATATGAATAATGAATGTTGGTTCAGGTGCCCTGCTATGAAATACAAATGATGACTTTGGATACTCAAACATGCAGAAATATGTTACAGATGGTATCCTCTACATAACGTAAGTATTGATGATGGTTTAGAACGCCCGCACGTGAAGTATTGATTATGAATTAGGACACCTACACACTACGTACTGTGGGTGAGAACGGACGCCTGCACTGGTGTAATTACACGTAATGACAGAATTTACAACATCTTATTTGTATACAGCACAATGATAAATTTGATCCGTTGCAAAAATAGGTATGTACAGTTATTTTCATTTCATCAATATATATATATATATATATACATTAACAAATAATAAATCATTCGACTATCACAAAATCTACAATAAATCACATACGTATTTTCCCATGCATACAATTGCAACTCACATCCAATTCCACCCGGTGGTACACTTCACATAACATCAGATGCAAATATTACTGTACACAATGTATCCTCGGACAGGATGAGGGCTGCTGAAGTGTGGGAAGGGACACATTCACATGCCAAGGAAACGCAATGATAATATAAAGGCAAATGTTGGTATAATGATACAACATAACATGTAGTCATATTTTGTGTCTTTGTTTAAATAACATTTGCAAGTAGCCAAAGTTTGTGTCTGGTTTTAAAACGAGTAAACATAGTTTATAAATAGGATAACAGGTAATTTAAATACACTTTTATAGAGTCGAGATGGTCATTGTCCCATGAAAATAAAAAGCTGTATTTAAACGCCGGCAACTGTGAATGGAGAACTATTTTTATACAACGGTGCTAAATCCGTGTTTAATTACAAAGTTTATGAAAATATATTGCATCAGTAACTAGAAACTGAATTATATTCTAATTACAGAATATATTTATTAAAATAATTGTTTGTGTTCGAAAAACGAATCGGTCATTATAAGCAATGATATTTCACAAATATGTTTTTCATTTCTATTTTATTTACATGATTAAACAAAAGTGCAACAATACAAAGAGGCACAAGGGGCTTGTGTCGCACTTTTTCAGTTAACATTGTTTTGATAGAGGTATGGTCCGTTTTACCAAGGTTGGTAAAACGACAACATAAATTGTGACTGCTAGTCCAAGTACCTGATCTAATTTGTGTTAAATGAGTTTTTTTTTCAAATAATGCTATCAAACACTTAACGAAGAATGTCAATCCATTACTCTGCCACGATTGATGAAGTAAGTATGTAGTCTATATACCCTAAGATAATTACAAAATGAAATGCTCACTGATATCTATGCTGGACTTCCGGGGTCTAGAATCAAACACAAAAAAATGACTTAATGTTATACATGTACTTCTGGGCGTTAGATGTGAAAGCAACGTATGAATTTGGTGACGTAGAAAACGAAATCAAATAACAATATCGCACAGTGTCAAGACGCGTTTACATAGTATAGTGCGTCTCTTTGTAATCCTGTGACTGCGTCTTCTGTTGACATACAGTGTACTGTCAGTAACCAGGCCAATGTGGGATCCGACCGCAGGGCCAATGTGGGACCCGACCGACATTAAATAGCTTAGACCATATAAATAAACTACTACGTCAACTTCCGGTTGGAATTGATGATCTCAAATTCGGCATCACAGGGGGTGTACGACAACATAAGCTGTTGTGGAGTTGTCTTTATTTGTTTTTATTTGCTCAGCCAGTCTTAATTTTAAAAAATACCTGCCTGTGGTGCTGATCGTGTTCAAAAATCAATTCCACCTTGAAGTTGCTACAGTTTCTATTTGTTTTGTTGGTCTCGAACACACCGGAATGTTTGAAACCACCAAAACTCAACATCCACAAAGGGACAAACGTCCCCATCCTCTCTTCCATTTCTAAACTCATCATTCACGCAAAACCCCTGACATACCAAATCTAGAAGCAAACAACCGCTCCCATGTTCTCACCACAAGGGAAAATACCACAGTTAACAAATTGTCATCACTTTCATTCAAATCCACCCAATGGAAGCGGTTCAATCTCTTCATATATTGATAACAGTTCTAATAAATAACCACATCTCTGAGAAGCTGCTAGTCTCTGCTCAACATCTTGACAGAACTATTCTGTCTTTGTTTTATAAAATAGTTTTTTATATCAGTTTTACAAAATAACAAGTAACAGAAAGTAAGGTAACACGTGACGACACATATATTTCGGACATCGGGTCGCTACCGTAAGTAACGCCTAGTAAGTGTTAACGTTCGAATGCACAGACGTACACTTCACAATAAACATCAAAAGACGCGAGTCGAGTAACATTTGATAGGCGGTGGCGCCACCTTTGAAATACAAAATACATGTGTACTGTTACTGTTACCTTCGGTAACGATATTTCCTGTAGATTAATTTGCGAAAAGCTGTTCGAAATGAGGGGTTAAATATAGTGTATATAATGGGATTTAATAAACTATTGAAGTAACCCAGCCACAGAAATGTACTCATCAAATCCGCAGTCAGGAAACAGTTTTCGCCACAAAATGGCCCCACTAAGGCCCCGAAAAAGAAAGGCAGCCAACAGGCTAAGAAAGCTCCGGTTATGATCCCTAAAACACGAGCGGCTTTTCTCTCCCTCTTCATCTCAACTTTCGCTTTTCTGGTCCGTTCTCTATCTCTTTGTCGAATCCTTTTGTGATTATTGTTGTTCACTTTAGAATTTGAAACAGTCAGTGGTTTGTTAACAATGTACACTGCTGATGGCACTGCTAAATATTTTTCGCCGCCATTTACCGTTACAGTACCGTTTGTTTCAGAAACATTCATGGCGGTTTCCTCATTTACACACGACCCGTTATACACTGTATATTCATCGTGGCTAACGTCACTTCCGGAAGAATTATTCCTTGTCGTCGCCTCGGCCTTTGTAATGGTAGGACAGCCGACAGGTCGAGAAATGCCACTGAAATGTTTCCGTCTTATTCTAGACCGAGCTGCCATATATATCTTTAAATTTAAAATAATCATTAAGGTCATTGGGAAATAAAACGCCCCAACTGTTGAAAAAACGGTATAGGCTAGATCCTGACTGATCATACAGACACCCAAGACATCCGGGTCATTTCCCGGGTCTTTCCATCCGAAAATTGGTGGAATAGAAATAATGGCCGCAACAACCCAAACAATAGCTATCATGATACATATTTGCTTGGCACACCTTCGTCTTATGTAGTCTATATTGGACACTGCCCAGAATCGGTCAAGCGAAATAGCCACTAGGTGAAGAATGGAAGCTGTACAACACAAAACATCAAAACAAATCCACATATCACATAGATGTGCACCGAGGTACCAGAATATGCTCACTTGGTTCACGAGGCTGATCGGCATCACAAGAACAGCCACCATTAAATCAGTGACCGCGAGAGACAATATCAAATAATTCGAAACACCTTGTAAACTTTTCTCCATCAAAATGGCGGCTATGACAAACACATTTCCAATTATTGTCGAAATGATCATAAATCCGAGGAGAATGACGATGAAAAGAAAGATCGGAAAACTGTACCGGGGTACATACCACATCGGCACCGGCGACACACCGACACCAATACCAGAGGGATCAGACACATTGCCAAAACTTCCGTTTGAAAACGAAGTGCTATTTAACACTTCCGTTACATTGGAGATTAATCCAAACTCTGGTATATATATGACTGCCGAAGTTTGGTTTATTGGGATGTTATTATACATCATTTTGGTTAACACAGACTCAGTATACCATCAGGTGTTGCATTGTAAAATGCGTGCGCATCCATATGTTTCGTTGGGACACGGTATGTAGTAATCCATTTTAACTCGTTCAAATCTAACACAAGATCAAATGCTGTGATTGTACAACTGATGTACCCGCAGTAACCGGATACGTTTCCAATTAACGACCCACCGTTGTTTCAGTCTCTTTGGACCCTATAAAACAAATACGGATCTCTGATTCGGCACACCATGACCGATATGGTACCAAGATAATCCTCTCTCTACAGTGCGGAGGGCCGCGCGGTGATGAGTCCTGGACTACGACCATCGCTGATCCATTTGATGGGTGACGTGTATGTTCTTGTGCCGCAATAAAACCGGAAATTGCTTAACTGTGACGACGGGACGTCCCTGTAAAGAGAAGAAAAGAGATTAGAGGAGGACACTGTCATATGTGAATTAATCTACATTCAACAGCAAATATCAGGAATAGTAGCGAAATATAATTCGTACTTTAATAAATATTGTTGTTTAAAAGTATACCTTTCCAACATTTTCGATTCGACATGGGAATAAAACCGGTCTGATGACGTTCTATAGCATGGACAGGAAATGTCATTACCAGTTCCTGCCAACAGACTGTGGCGTTAAATGTCAAATAGCAATTTGTGTATTAACCTGCATGATTTCAGTGCGTAGATTTTACATATAATCACATTTAAAAAAAATATAATCCTTTACAGATAGATGTCCCCTGCATGCTCTTCTAAACAAGTTCTGGAAAAGCTATTTCCGAAAAGTATTGCTGGGATTTTTTTCGTGTGTGTACAATGACGAACATGTTTTCACTACCAGTCTGTGAACATGTTAACAAAACAAGGCCCGTATACGTTGAACATCCATTACACCGCAAGCTTATTGCCATTTACGCTCACATAAGCGAGGTAGTTTTATGTCATAACAATTTCCCTTGCCTTGGGAGCACGTGACAGAGTGTCAATCTACTACAAAACAAGTCGATTGTTGGAAGAAGCTCACTGCCACTATACAGGATCACTGTGTTGTAATGAAACTGTAAAAATGAAATGTTAAAGATCACCAATCTCTCACCAAGAGTCGAAATGCTCCTGACCTTCGACTTTCTGTAGTTAAAATCACGGTCTGTTATGAGAAAGCCTGAAAATTGGATATCCCATGGTATAGTGTGCGTAAAAAAACCACGGGCTGTAATGCGTCTACGCCGCTATGTGAGATCTGTATATAATGTTTTCTCTGACATTAGCCGGTGTTTGTAATTAGGTGAACGTGAAGGCGGAGATCCCTGATGTCCATGTGATGTACGTATACATTATCTCTGACATTTATCGTTTGTTGTAATTAGAGGGACCTGACGGCGTAGATCCCGTACGTCCAGGTGCGAACCCCGACATTCGGTGTTACAAATGGCACGATCTATAACGCGCAGACTCTATATTAAACACGAGCTATCAAACCGTTCTGACCTCCAACGACAAAAGCAGCGGCGAGTGTGTAGTATTTGTCACCGGATGAAAATCGGACTTGCAGTGTGCACCGTATGGAATAGATTGTTTCCTTCGACAAAGTACACCTTACATATCTGTTTTTGACGAAATAGAAGTATATATTGTATGTGATGCTCATCAGGGATATCTCGACATCGCACTTTATTGCAATAAAATATCAACAGAAATAAAAGAACATGTTCCTACATAAGTACATGTGTACTACTCGGCAATAACTAAAATTATTATATTTCTAGGTTATTCGATTCAAATCGATGATGAATTGGAAAGTCTGTCGAATGTCTGAACCGTTGGTAGATAGGCTTCACAGACATCTAATCATGTAAGTAAATGAGGGCACAAAGTCTATAATGTACATTAACGCTTGGTCGCGTGTCGGGATGTTAGGTTTAACACAAATCTGTGAAAAAACGTCCACTTTCACTTAAATATATACGCCCTCCTGAACAGGACAGTGCTTTTTCATGAGGATTTGGAGCCTGGTGTTGGAGTAAGCAACTGGAGACAAGAATGTAATAGCCAATAACGTTAATGAGATCACCGATCGTCCATATCCTATTCCCCGTATCACTCCGCCGTATCCCTCAGGACAATGATGTCATTGTATCACTCTGCGTCCATCGTAATGTAGATTTGATCGTGCACGCAACTATCGCGGACAACTTATATATACTTGTTATCTCAGCAACGGTTATGTTACGTAAGTATATTGTAGCATTACTATGTGACTTCAAACTAAAATATATCTACAGGCTCATAACAAAGGCTGATGGCTACTTTGATTAAATACGTGCATGGCATAAATAGAGGATACTTGATGGTGTCGCCAGTAATACATGTAACAAATATATTTTGCGCAGCACGAGTGAAAAATATCAAAATATTAGCCACACGAGTGAAATATATTTGTTATTACTGAAGACACAATTAAATTTTCTATTTATTATATTTTTAAAGCATAAAACATGAAAAATGTAATGCATTAAAAAAGGGCAGGAATCAGGAGCGTAATAATTAGCGTCATATCCTAATGACGTCACACTTGACAAAAAAGGCTGCGCGCCTTTTTGAATGGGATACTCAACGCAATTCCGACGTTTTATGCTGTTTTCTGGTATTATTGCTTATAAAAATGTTATCAATTGTATGATCCAAACATTTACCATAACAACCACTTATTCTACCGTCGCTTCATTTAAATCTGAACAAAAAACCGTTGCCTTTGAATGCAGCGAATAGAAGATACCGTTATGACTGGTCAATATCAAAAAGTGATATTTTCACACTGTGAAAATATCACTTTTGATATTTGTCACAGTGTGAAAGATATCAGTTATATAAAGTTGATAGAATCCTATATGTCACTGGCCAAAATGTAATAAATCCATCGTCTGACCACATATGGACGCTATATCTCTCGTTTCATCTTTGGCCTATATCCCTCAATCTGACACCATATTACATGTAACCTTCGTCTGAACACATATGGACTATATCCCTCGACTGACCACACATGACTTATATCCCTCTTTTGAACACGTATGTACCAATTCCCTCGTCTGACTAAACATGGACTTTGTCCCTCGTCCGAACACATATGAACTAAATCCCTCATCTGACCACATCTATGGACTATATCCCTCCTCTGACCACATATAGGCTGTATCCCTTGTCTGATCACATATTGACTATATCCCTCGTTTGACCTCATATGGACAATATCCCTCTTCTAACATATGGACTATTTCTATCGTCTGACCACATTTGAACTACATCTCATCACATACAGACCTTGATTATGTGATATACTACCCTGTCTCCAGCATACATACACACTTGCACGCTTACACAACACACATGGAGGCACGTCCTTAAATGACCTTAGATGTTAATAGGACGTTAAACAAAATAAAACCAAACCAAACCTCTTGTCTGAACACATATACCAATAGTCTTTGTACATGTATTGACACATACAATAAATTAAACTTCCAAACTCCTACATAAAATATCAATGGTAACGTGATGCTTGTAGTATTGAACTATAATATAATGTAGCTACATTGTACAGAAGTATGTCTATCTATGTAAATTTGACAACCTAAACTTGTCCACACTGTTGGAATTACAGATTTGCCCAATATGTACATTGTTCGTTTACAGTCGCTCCTAGCTAGTGAACTTTATATCGTGGTCCGCGAGTTTTCTGACAATGCGCATAACCAACACTCAATGTCTATATAGATATTACATTTGTACCCGTTATACACATATGTTAACTTTGTTTATAGATCGTTGTAATTGTGCAATGTGAAGTATAATGTATACGTATCTGTCGTACACATCAACAAAACAACGCTGATAGGCTGCTATTGAACATCATTTTAAGATTCTTTGATATTCCGTCTTTCGATTTCATCGTAATCACGAATATTCTTCATAACACGTCGAGGAAAATCCAATATTATTCGGTTGGGTAACATCACTGTACCCAAATCGTGACTCTTTTTGAATAAATAAATTTGTAAAATAAATTTTCTTTATACCATACTATTAGTTTTTGAAATATGTTTGTTTCATTTTTCATAAATAGATACTATCCAATTTTAATTTCTATCACACTTTGATATTTCGGGCGCGGGGTTCTATAAAAAGAACGTGAAATACCATCAGAGTTTCGTAGGCCCTTGAACCGGCGTTACTGTACCCTGCTCGGGACACTTCCGGTATTTTGGCGAATATTTTGGGATAGACGATCAATTTCGTCAGAAAATATGCATAGTTGAAATGTTTTAGAGTCAACGAGGGTTCTGATTAAATTTCTTCTCCAAACTAGCATTAGTTTTGATAAAATAGTTTTTTGAAAATGATATCCAAATAAAAAGCGTCTAGCGGCACGTAAATCAGGAAGTCTTGTTTGGTAATTAATCTTGTCTCTAAATTGTCCATGTAACGTAAATCAGCAGCAAATAACGCTTAATACAGTTTAATTGTCATCAAAAGTGTTATCAACTGAAAACTGTCTACATGAAAGTACTTCTTTGCATTGAATGACAATTTCTTGGGCCGTTTTCCCACTAGTGGCCTGTTTTGGGTACTGTCCCGATTTGGGTACAGTGACGGTACTGTGAAAAGGATATTATAATTACTTTCCTACACCCCAATGAATGTTTTTTTTCCATAAAGCTAAAGCAAAAATTGTTCAAAATTGAATTAGATTTAAAAAATATTTTTTCTGCTGCGCAATATAAAGCCTGATACAGTTTTTGTTTTTGAAAATGTAACTACTCTATGAACACCGAGAAAAAATTACCATAAATTCACCATTTTGTTCAAATCATCGATGTCTTAATATAGCAACAGTAGATGACGTTTAGGTTTGGTGCCATGGAGATCAGAAATGTAAATGCTGTGTATGGTTCCAACCAAATACCATGTAGGATGTGTTATAATCGTTCAAAATGTCCGAGCCCGTAATATCCTAAACAACAAAACGATAATTTTGAATTACTCACAAAATTGACTTTTTGAATGAGAAAAAATGAACCCACATATTTTCGATAATATTTTAAGATAAATCCTGAAATAATTCTCCCATGAGATACCCCAATACTGGAGATGATGACAGCGTCCGTGACAAGTTTCCCTGGAGCCATTTCGCGTGCTCCTATGTCTGCTATATTGCAATTAGCTATTTGGGACTTAGTGTACGGGGGCAATTTGTGGCCGACCACTTACTTGGCGCGTGGCTGTGACGGGTCGACGACGTGTGTGCTGTATACCGACTGGGCGCACTCACTCCCTAAAAGGACCATGTGACCTACGCACGAACCTATATCGTGCCGAATTTCGTGAAGCGACATCATCAGACATAAGGGAAAATAGCTGGCGACAAACTGAGCTCTTCAGTAACGCATTCATCTAGTGAGTTCAAGACATAATTAGCTTTATTTTCAAAGTAGCATTGAAACCAGTAAACAATGTTTGAAACTGTAATCAGTCTTCTTAGCAATCGTCACAAAGATTTAAAGAAACACCCAGTCAGTTCAGAGCTCGGACCTTTGAAAATTTGAGTCTTGGGAAAATGTATAACATGATTATCTGATGGTGGTTCACGGTGCGAGTTCCCGTCCTCTGTCACTAGGACTTTAAATCCCAAACAAAATATGCGAGTTATCTCCCTTAGTAACGTTTCCAGGACAAGGATATTCATCTTGTCTCTTCTATATATGTCACAGCAATAGGTCGGTTAATAATACTATCCATTATTTCTATATATACATGTAGTTATAAAATTAACGGTTCTTATCGTCAAATTAATGACTGCAGCATATTGTCTATGTCCGCCAGTTGCCATACATTGCGTGCTTACAGTTCTAACGATTGTACGTAGACTACAGCTTGTGGAAACACCTGTTTCAACACATCAAAAGGTTGTTGCTAAGTAATGTTTATTAAAACGCAATATATATCACCACACGAGTTAATTTAATAACCCTTTAATTTGGATCTACAAATTCGGTAAAATTCGATTGGTATTGACTCGTTCGATGGAAAACCATCCCATGCGATTTATTTTCTAATCTGTGTTTGTCACTGATTGAATATGAATTTTTCCTATATAAAAACAATACGATAAAATGTCATATTTCCCTAAAATTGCTTAAATATCTCCATCTGAGGTCTACATCCTCCCAACAAAAGGACTCGTCCCTGCAAGAATGAGGACTTCTCCCTCGTGAATATTTGTAGGCGAAGTAAATGAAATTTCAACCGCCTCGTGAAATAGTTTGTCCTTGAGGTGGGGGGTGGGGGACCATTAATATTCTCTTCCCCTTATACCCGTTCAACATTTTGTATACGTGCTTAAATACATTGTACATGTTATAAGGGTTGCTAAGAAGTGCTAGGCATATAAAATGAGTACGATATAAATGAAGATGCCCCTTTAAACTTTGACGGCCAAGACGCCAGTAACATTACCACACAGACGATGTCAATTTAATAAGATGTAATATGCTTTTTACCATGGACATAGTGTTTTTCTCTAGCGCGCAAGTTACCATAAAATGGAGAAAAAAATAGAAGTTGTCTGGCTTTCAGCATTATATAACACGCAGTCAACCGTGTTATAAATTCAAACAAGAATATACAGAAACAGTCGTAAAGTATTTCTACAATAATGACTTGTCACCCGATTGCTGTGGTACGTACCGTATAGACAAAGCGATTACCGTTCGCTGGTCCACGTATCCTCTCTATCAGTTCACAACTAATCCACTAAACTGTTTCAAACGTACTTTTATCAAATACTGGCGACAGAAACGCGTCCTGGGAGGGAGACAGGGTAGCGAACCCATCCAGGAGCGACTACCATTCCGTGAAGTCTAACTAAGTCAATGTTTACTCATGTGAATGATTTCTAGATTAAAAAAACAAAGAAATCGATCATTTGCAGTACCGAATGATTGGAAACCTATTTGTCGTGTGGGGTAAATATTGACACGGAATCTTGTGTTCTTGGTCTTAAAGCAATTATTTGAAAGCTAATTGATTAGTTTGAACAAGTATTTGCTACACAATACTGTTGTAAGCCGAGTTGGCTGATTTACATTGGCACAAGTCAGGGGGGACAATATAAACATTTCCAGAGATCCAAACCTACAAATAGATACATGTAGTAAATGTTTATATATTTTTGTTTAGTTACTAAATATTACTTCAGTACCATTGCTTGATCTGGTTGCACTTATTGTTTTAAGGCGACGGCTAAACGAGCATCAGCTAAAAGGTCACGGCCTTGCCGTATTTGTCGGTCTCCGGTACGGAGTATACATACAGGATGTACTCCTGATTAAAGCACGGCAATCAATAACGGCGCACCAATTTTCTCCACCCTTGAGAATTAAAAATCCGGTATATGTCTAAAAGCACAAGCTAGTTTAGTGCGACGTTTTCTTTCAGACCAATTAAAAGCACAGACAACAACAAAAATGTCCACCAATCCGTAACTCAACACAAACTCATTATCCGTCTTCTTTTCTAACACAACCAAATCATACGTTTCCACTTTCTCTCTCAAATGACAAAACGAGCATGTTCGTACCTGGACTTACTTACACCTGTATAAATCTCAAACACACAAATACAATCCTCTTACCGAACAAATCTATAAATAGAACCTAGAAGCAAAAGACGTTATCATGTATGGTTATCTCCTGCCTAGCAGAGCGACACACGTTTCTTGTCTGTATTGTCAAGCAATAGCTAATCGGCACGACGTCTCCCATGCAAGACGATGACGACGTTATAGCACCCGTCTTCATTTTCGTTGGAGAGCTGGTGTGAATTTCGATGTTACTCTGATACAAAAGATTGTATCTTTTCTCTTAAGTGGAAATGACACAGACGTATCGATTTCACAACATTGTAACCCTCTATACACGGGCACTTTAACCTCTCTAGATCGCCACATGTCCCTCTCTTAACAGACACGTTTACCTCTCTAGACCGACATATAAACCTCTATAGACCGAGAAATATCCTTCTATAAACAGGCGCACATGTACTTACTCTAGACTGGCATATATCCATATCTTAACAGACACATTATCCTCACTAGACCGACATGTTAACCTCTCTAGATCGATATATAAACCTCTCTAGACCTACATATATCAATATCTTAACAGACACATTAACCTCATTAGACCGACATGTTACCTCTCTAGATCGACATATAAACCTCTCAAGACCGATATATATGCATATCTTAACAGGCACATTAACCTCACTAGACCGACATGATAGCCTCTCTAGATCGACATATACACCTATATAGACCGACATATATCATTCTATAAATAGACACATATACATGTACCTCTCTAGACCGACACTTGAGTTTCTCTAGAGTAACATATATTCCTTTCTAAACACAGACATACCTGTATATATTTCTTAGCGCCAAATATTTTTCTTTAGACCGACACTCGCGCATCTCTAATTCGGCGCGCTTACCTCTCCAGACAGACAAATTAACGTCTCCAGAGTGACAAAACATCCCATCTATTCTAGAAAGTTGACCGCACTAGTTCGATATTACATGTAACCTCTCTATTGCCACAATTGTATCTCTCTTGGCCAACAAATCTCCCTCTCTCAACCGATATCCGTCCTTCTCTCGTCCCCTTTCTAGTCCGACACCACTCACTCTATCTAAACGACTCATTTCCTTCTCCCGACATACGCATCTCCCTCTAACCCGACAGGTGTAACTCTCTTGACACACTCACCTCTCCAGATCGGCAAATATCCTTTTTAAGACTGATACCTCTTCCTCTCCAATTCAGCATATTTCCCTCCCTTGACCGCCGTCTACTTCTCTAGATCGTCACGTTTGCCTCTCTGGGTAGAAATATCTCCCTCTCTAGACCGACAAATCTCCCTAAAGACGACCGACAATTTTCCCTGTCTAGACAGAAACATCTCCCTTTCTAGACCGATACTTCTCCTTGAAGACCAATAATTTGCCTCTCTAGACCGACAAATCTCCCTGTAGACGACCGACAATTGTCCCTGTCTAGACAGAAATATCTCCCTTTCTAGACCGATACTTCTCCTTGAAGACCGATAATTTGCCTCTCTAGACCGACAAATCTCCCTGTAGACGACCGACAATTTTTCCTGTCTGGACAGAAACATATCCCTTTCTTGACCAGAATATCGTTCGAGAAAGCGAATTACATGATCTTCGTAAATAAGAAAGGTCCGCACGAGAGTATCTGATATTTCACAGGGAATCTCTTCCCGTGGAACATTTGCTGACTTACTGATATCATATCAGTAAAATCAGTGTATTGTAAGATTTCTGTCGACAGCGCTGTTTACCCAACATGCAATCAATGAGCTTGAATCCTGCGATTCAAGGTTTATAACGAAACAAATCGTCACAAAAAGTATTGAACAGACATATGTCCACCTTTATTACTCTCTCTCTCTCTCTCCTATATAATATTACGAACAGATCACGCAACAGGAAATATTAAAAATCGCCCAAACTTATCCTGAAGATAGACGGACGTACACTGTAGAATATTACAGCTGCGGATTTTGGTGATATACAACACTGTAAGTAATTTTCGTAATTTCACACACCTGCCAGACGTAATATCCTACTCCAACATTCCGGAATACTCATTGTCCGAACTCTTAATAAGATAATGAAAAAAATGAGAGAGAGCAAAAAGAAAATAGACAGAGCCAGACAGGACAGAACAATGTTCACAAACCAATTACAAAGCGTCCGTATTTACAATACTCTGTTTTATGTACTAACCTCACAGGAAACACCAATCCACCAAATGCTACTTCGTTCGAATGTGGTTTTTTTTTCAAATTAAGGTAATGGTTCAAACAATTTAAATTATTTTATTACAAATGTAAATATTATTAAACAGTCGTTTAAGAATTTTTAAAAAGAAACATTTCTTAAAAACTACTTGTTGCATTACATTTGACAGAATATGAAGTAGTTTGAAAATAGAAATAAAAGAAAAAATAATACAAGAAAGCTACGAGTGTCGAACTGGGGACCTCGACATTTCCAAAGCACCCTCTATACAAGCACAGCATCAAAGTCAGCGTCCAATTTATATGAGCCACAAAGCATTTGAACACGTTAACAAGGGAAGTTACTCTAAGCCAGATAAAACCCTTTAGGTTGCTTCATCTTCTATATAAAGGGGAGATCACTCAAAGTAAACAAACTATAGGTGGAACTTTTCTCCTTAAATAAAACGGATGCAGTGGTATACCCTTTACCTAAGAAACCCGAGAAACGTTCTAAGAACTAAATAGGTCGGGGTTTCCTGAACGGAAATGGTAGGATATCCAGCTCAAAAGATGTAGGGACTTCAATCACCGAAATAGTAGAAACGATCAGCACTGCACGGGTAGAGAGTTCCTCTCACGAAACACCCTCATATCCGTCGATATTTGTCACAAGTTGCCATAGTTACACCGCAAATAGACCCAACCAATTGGTCTGTGTTGATGTTTGTGGTCGTAGCGTCTCTGACATCCATGTTAGGGAACCCGGTAAAATGCCATTACCATACCGATGCCAGCATACAAGGCACTCCGTTACAAAAGTAACGGCACACGACTTTATTGACGATTAGCGTCCATCAAAGTGCACAGATCTTTTCTACAGAATATTAGCCTCGGTAATCAGTCGTGATTTGGCTGAATCCTGTGACGCTAACACCAGTTAGGATTGACAGCATTATCAGAGTACTGTCTTCTTTAACAGAAAGCTCATTCTGTATTGTGTCACAATTTCTACTTGACTTATACTATTTCTACTGCCTGTTGAGCAGGATTAAAACCGTAGAATTAAAAAAAAATCAAATAATTATGTGAATTCGGTTTTGCAGTTTCCTCCTCGGAGACGACATTTGGGCAAGCTAACCATGCTTCTCTCGACCATGCGCCGGACTGTTTCTTTGACGCAAGGAGACTGACCGTAGTATGACATTACTTAACGAAAAAATCGTTGAGATATATTCGCCTGGAAGGAAAGCGCAACCAGGCTTGATGTAAAACTAGTTAGCAGCGTTAGTAATTTCTTTACGCGAACTCTGAGAGCGAATTAATCTGATTGATAACAGGATTACAACAATTTGATTTGTCACGTGATCGGAGCAAACCGGAAGGATCATGATGTCAAAATATAGCTGGTCTAATGAGTCGTGTTCGCTTAGACGCTTAGTTTCACATGCTGCTATTTAGCTGATTACAAAAAGGATTTTGTATAGTTGTATCTTTCCATGATATATGTCTATCAAATTGCCACTTAAATTTCACCATTATCGCATGCTTGTCTGTACATTTAATTATTGTGTTGGTGAGATAGAGGGGGAACAGAGAGGGATATGTAATGGTCTCCACGTCAAGAGTCCTGGCTACATGACATAGGCAAAACACAAACCTAATAAAACGGTTATATTGCATTTGGATAATTCGATAGATGGACCGAACTCGGACAGAAACATTTTAACGAACACTCCGCCAAACATAACGTAATGTGTTACACAATAACAGCATAGATCTAACTAATAACAAATTACAAACCGTTTACCCTCGTGTGTATACTGGTCTATGTAATCAAGTTTTAAAAGTGTGCAAATGTCATCTCATATCAAATTAATGTAAAAATAAAACTTCACTGCGAGTGGAGTCATGCCACAAAATTAAGCCAAGTCGAGCTTGTCACCTCTCATACGTCATAAAATATAGATAATTCCTACACTTCATTTTATTAAGTTACTTCTACCATGTCGTAACATGTACCACACAAAAGAGTGGCATGTGCCTTGCTATCGCTTTGATGGACAGAAAGGTATACTGCTGATTATACATTTATAAGTATGGTATACATAATGTATAGGATTCACCTGGCACTGGGTAACTCCAGGTCACACGTGTACATAGTATATTTTAGTGGAATGCGTCACAAATCGATCATGGTTTTCTTACCTGTCTAAGTCAGGTCATCAATTCAGGAATCGAGTGATTTTGAGGAAGACGAACTCTTATGTGTTCAGAGAGTAAAATAAACCAATTTGGGACAGACTGGCCATTCCTACAGATGTAAATACCGCGAACATGTACGTGGGAGGCTCTTGTGACGGGTCAGAAAAGGGCGACATTGTAGATACCAAATCTCGTTAATCTGCTGTATGTAATTAATCTTTCCAATCTGCAGTAAGCCAGTCTGACGACACGGCTGTTTGCACCTAATCTCTAGCGACATCATGCCAATTTTCAAATCGGAATTAGATGGAAATTAATGGGAATTACATTGCACTATTTCTTTCCGATTTTCGCGACACTATTGTTAAAGCCAACATCGACGATCGGAGAATAATTACCCTTGTAAAATAGTTCTATGTTTCTGCAATGGCGCGTGCTGTCTCACCTCGCTTTCCGGATAATGGAGGTTACACTTCTGGTTATATTTCAATACAAAGCATGTTACAATGTAAACACTTACCGCTCATGTTGACTGTTCCCGAAAAAAAATACTATAAAATATTCTAAAACCAGGACCCCGATATTGTCTGGTTTATATGTTGAAAACGTACTGAAACAGACTGGAACAATTTTATAGCCATGACGTTTTTTTAAATAGTTTTACATTTTTATCATTAAAATACATAAAATATACATGCACACCTTTAAGCATGCGGAGAGACTATTTTGTAAAATAGACAATGATAATTATGGATCATAGTGAACACAAATATAATGTACCTGATAAAGACATTACAGTAATATGTTAATTCGAATAACTTTCCCACTCAAAATACCTAACTTGCAGCCTATATCCGGAAACCCTCTTACCCCGGAATTATTCATCATTAAAAGTCATAACGCGTATACGTACCAACAATATATTGTTATTTAATAACACTTAAATTAGAGGCGAGTCTACAAATAACATCACGAATAATCTCGAAATCCGGATTATATGAACATTGTTGCCATACATGATTTAATGTTTTAATGCATGAACAGTGTTGCTATATAGCTTCCTGTGTATAAACATGTGTAAGTTCGATAGGCCTACATGATGTAATACCATTGCAGTGATATTGGATGTAACACCTGTATACATACATGTACGAATGGTGCAGTGCTACATGATAAGTAATTATCATAAATGAATACTTAAGAATTATATGAGAAGCAATATCTCCGAACAGTAAGTTACACTTAAAACACAAGCCGATGTAGTTTTGGCATCAGATTGAAACAAAAAATCACGATATAATGAAAACAAATTTAGCAATCTGGAATTTAATTGACAATTTGCATGGTAATAAGCTTTCATTCACTTCATGTAGAATACTATAACTTACATGTTAAGTATAAAACGTTTTGTTTCCTTCCTTCTCTCCATCCGCGTTGCCGTACATCAAGCCTCTTTAAAGCAATAGTTGAATTTAAATTTCCTTTATATTTTACATGGACCATCAATCTTTGAAGTATTGTTCCAAAATGGGGGATACAGTTGTTTTTTTCTAAAATTGCCAGCGTCACTCATTTTCCCAGCTTCAAACGATCCCTGCCGTGAGTAACTTTGTAATGCTTACTTTAGCTGAAAAGTCTTACCCATGTCAATAACATTTGCGCTAAATTCTTCCAATTAGATCGATATTGATTTGAACATCGAATTAGCAAACCTAACGAGCCCTCTTGTGTGTTGGTTATACTAAAGTCTATTCCTTGTATATCATGTTACAGATGTATTATCGGGATACAGTTACAGATAATGTCACTAGCATTCTGGTCAATGGGTCAACGTTTAACAGCTGTTAGCTGATCATTAAGAAACAGACAATGTTCAGCAAATGGTAGGTTATTGAAATAATTCCCATAACCTGTATGTGCTTAGTCTAAAGTACACGTCACTTTCACTCCAACATCACTGTACATAGTCACTCTTGATGATGTTTAACCGATTAAAAACAAATATTTCTAAGAAAAATATTCCAATTCTAACTATTGGATTGATTGTATTTAGTCTTTTCCATTTACTTTTCAAACCAAACTCATCAAAAAGATATGTTTATAATTACATTTCAGCGTATCTCAGTAGATTTATATAACCAGTACGATGTAAAGCGACGAATACAGTAGTTACGCAATCTTATGTACAGTGGGAGTCTGGTCGCATAGGCAATACATGTATTTCAATTGAAACGTTTTTATGCATCATATTCATTTCTTTCTTTTTTATAAAAACTATTAAGCACAAAAAGACGGTTATCAGACGATAATGTCCTTAGACTAATCCGTATTTAGTCTCGTTCAACCAGACGCTTAATCACTTGTGCAAACAACAAGAGTCTGGTTGAATGAGACCTATCCGTACTCCGAATCAACTTCATAGAGAATTATAGTTGTCTATGTATAGTTACTACATATATATATACGCGTACGACTGTATTTTTTTTTTTGTTTGTTAAATTGAGTGTTTTGAATTTGGTTGTATCCCTGTTAAAAAGAATTGACGGTCCTGTATATTACAATTAGCTTAAGGGTGTATTGTGGTAGTACACTGTTAATTTGTATGAACAGCTGTTCATGTTCACGACGACAACACCAACGAAACACGCCGACGGCACAGGACCACGTGCACGTGTCTCATGCGGATGTGATTCGTAGCTAACTGATACGGAGGGGATTGGCCAGACATCGCTGTGACCAGTATTCAATATCGTTCAAAAAACCTACAAAAAAAACCAAGTTTTAATAAGTCATCACTGAGCAATACCACGGACTATACCCATTCCCCGCTGATTGTGTTCAGATGAGAGATAACACTAGTTGGAAATGCTCTGCTGCTTCCAAAATAAATTTAACAGTGACCTACTTTTGTCTCTTAGAACTTATCCTATGCTAGCAATTTTGACTGAAAATTCTCGTGTGCTAATTTGATAAAGCAAGCTTCAAGCGAATTATAAAGACACTGCGTGGAAACTGTTCTGGTTAGAGTAACAGCGCTTTCAACCTTTGGATTTGAACAAAAAAGCGATCCCATGCGAATGTTTGGACAAGGATACTCTGTTCGAAAAACAGTTACTGTCTGAAAACTTGTTGTTCACTAGTGTCGCATACCTAAGTAACAGTGATCCTTCAAAAACATCAAATGAAAATGTGTCAAGGACTTATTAGAAGTATATATTATATTCGGTAGGCACGTGATACTTTTCACATGCACACCAATGCTGATACAGGTTTTTTTCAGCAAGGAAAGCTTGTGTAATGTTAACTTTGAATTAATCACTTGCTTTTCGCCAAGCGGCTGGGGTTCGATTCCCCGATAGGAAACAAATAGGTATGGGGTCACCTGCCCAAACACGTGGGTTTGCTCCTGGTACTCCGGTTTCCTCCCACAGTAAGACCCCGACGCGCTAACATCCGGGCCAACAAGAGTGATTAGTATAGTCTGTAAATGAATAAAGTTTATAACTTTAAATTCACCGATTTTTCACAATCGGGCGGAAACGAATTTTGTATTTAAATCCACGTACTAATACCTAGATGTCTCCTTCATTGAATATGGCAGTCTGACCTTAAACGCAACCATTTCTGGCAGGGGACCTCTGCCTGACGTGCGAGTGTTAGTGAGCTAAAGTGTCTAGATTTATGGTGTAGACACTTATTTTTTTTAATTTAGATCACCAAAGTTCGTTGTATTGGTTACATGTACATTGACCTTTAACTGTTTTACATTAAATACAATCGCAGAAAATTTGATTGAGCCATACGTGTTTTTGCGCTGACAGTTATAATTACATGTATAGTAACAGTAAACGAGATCTTTGACCTTAAGACCTGAAAAGCAACCGGTGCGACGACTTCGGGTATTGAACCCCTGGTCCACCAAATGGAACTGTGGCTAGTGGACAAGAAAATATGTTCTATTTGCTATAATAACAGGGATATTGGCCTTTGACATAAAAAGCAATCAAATTCGTGTACTATTGGCAAGGAACCTCTGCTTGACGTTTAGGTGTGATTTGCCGTGGTAACTCAACTAATTGTACGAACTTTTCATTTAAACCATAACCTTTTAGCCTGATGGGTAATACATGCTAGTGTTTTGGATAAGGCAGCACTGTATTGGGTTTGAATCTGATTTAGCTAACTTAAGTTATTGTGAAGTAATCGGTTTTCTATTGAACAGTGACCTTGGCCTTATAATATTACCTGTTAACAAACTAGTCCTTTACGATACGACTATACATAATAGAGCGTTAATCTCGAACACTTGCAGCAAAATCGAGGCTACAATTGTAATTCATCGGCGTCATGTACTATATGTGCTGATAGGAACAAATTAACTGTGGTACACTACGCCCACAAAACTTGATTGGGCAGGACAGAGGTTAGTTAGAGATAGGCTGATCATTTTTCAGATTCATAATGTGGTGAACGTCGGGTTACAAGGGTCATAAATGCCGTGAACTGCGCACGACACCAACTCATTAGTCGAGGCACGTCTTCTTATCGGAATAGTTGCGTATTTATTGAGTTATAAAAGGGTTCATTATATTTCATCCAGTAAAAAGGGCAATTAGGAAGTAAATGATATTCTTAAGGAACATGTTTTATGTAAATACAAAACGAAGCAATCAAGGAGCGCGGTTGTATTGTTTTAGATACAGCCATCTCTTTATATCCTTTCACACAGATATGTTTTCATCGTGACCATGTGCTTTGCTTCTCAAGTTGTCTGTTTGTATTGACCGTCGGCTAGGAATCTTAGATGACCACGTGTTAAGATCCCTGCAGTGACCGCGTGTGGTATTCTCATGGGCTAGCCAACTCCCACATTCTTGCACACCAAAATGATGGCATACTTATAAACACGTATAAACTGTTTTCTTTCCAGGCCAATTACACCAAGCCTCCTCCACTCATTCCTTACTGTAACCTTTCGGCAATGAAAGAGGTCGATAGGTTCGACATATACATGCATATAATTCTGATACAATAGTTGTACAGATTGTTCAATCTTAACACAGTCCGACGACATGGTTTTGTCGAACTGCTGAAATATCAGTAGATATACAAATGAAGCACAAAACACATCTATTTGTAAAATTATTAAGGCGGCACATTTGATTAAAACCTGCTCATGTATGCAGAAGTAGTAAAAGAGAAAGGCATCGAGATTATTGCACGAACAAAATGTAGGGCCCTCCAGCACTAACTTAACAGTACCGATGTCGTACTAATGGCGACCACGACTGATTACGAGACAGCATATGTATTACCGCGACTGACTAATACGGTACCGAGAACGTACTTCTGTACACGTCGGTGAAGGGAAGTGGAAGATGACGAAGGCTTATCTTGATGTTGGTTGATGATATCCAGCTTTGATCAGGTTCTGTACACGTAATTTTAATTGAACAGACAGGCCTTCGTGTCATCGTACCATATTTAATGTGTAACATACTATTTTCTTCCTCTAAATATATTCTAATTAGGTTGAGCAGTTCATGTTAAGTCAGTCCAGACATGTTTTATATATTATATAATAGTCTGCCAGAATTGTGTAAATGTTTTCAACTTTCCTTCTCGTGCGTATACCAGGCGACATTTTAATACTAGCGTAGGTTCGTCGTGGAGTACAATCATGTACACATATTCCGTTAGTAAACGGGCAGCCCCGCCAGTACATTCTGGGTATACACATTACGTCATGACGAAGTCTCTATGAAAAATAAGACCTGCAACCATCCCACTACATGATCGTGTGAGATGACTTATGCTGGACTAAAGTTACTGTAGGATTGGGACTATTGGACAGAAATCAGTATCTTTTCCGTTCTACACGTTTTTGCTTTAGTCTAAGTAGATCTGCCGTTAATAAGTATTCTACCTTGTGGCATAATCTATAGCAACTGTCAATAAAATCTTGTTTTATCCCTTCTTAAGACTTTAAAGAAGCTTTACGTTGAATGTCTCTTATCATTGAGAGTGTATACGTAACACGCGTCGAATCACCGAGTGTGACGCTTGCTATATATATGTCTAATACCATTGAGAGTATGACGCTTGTACTATATATAACAACCGCTATTAAGACGCTTGCGATTTTTATCTGAAGTATTTGATTTGCATTTTGAAAGACTATATCTTCAACACATACTCTGATATGTTTGTTAACAGACCAGACAGCAAGATTGATGTTGAAAATGACTTTACGGCATTCTTCAAGTTAAATGATGATAAAGATATTGAAAAGATATGTATATATTATAGTTTATACACCTGAATACTATATTTAGGGACACATTTTACCAGCCCCCTTCCAATAATGCCCTCAGAATCAAACAGGCGTCCCTTCACCTAGTGTCGCCCCTAACCTAATCCTCGCTGTGACGTATCAGACCACGCGGCTTACCCTACCCTGAAGGTGGATCAGGAGGCATCGATCAGTTGGGGACATCTATTCTTGTAACGCTTAGTTAATGTACAATGGGGTGTGTAATTACCTTTATTCATCTATAATTTAGAAATTGAAATGTTTGGATAACAAAGCCCGTCGTTTTTATGGAAATAATTGGATAGTGTTATGTGATATATAATCAATTTAATACGGTCATAATTAATTAGTAAGCACCTAGTACTATCATACTCCGTACAAACTCGACAAGTAAACTAACATCATAGCCGGAAAAGTATCGTCATATATTATTGCGCCATTATAAAAGGTACAATGTGAATCGATGGTAACATTATCCATGGGGCTATTGATACCTATGGTATATCATTTGTATAAACATTCGAATTGCCGCCCTATCTAGCTAGAACACACTGGTCCATGCTGCTTTACAATACACGTATTTAGAACTCACACAATCAATTTCATGCGGTACATTAAGTGCAATATGAGGAGTTCAAATAAACTGCATTATCAGGCGCTATTTACTGGCTCTAAGCCACCTCGCCAATACCTCCATGTATGTGCTTGTCTGTGTGCGTGTATCGGTAGCATATTAATGTTATCTTTTGCTATCGGACTGCGCCCCGGACTGACGGCACTCCTTCCCATATTACTAGCTTATTTGAACGTTACAACATATACTGTACAATCCAAGATCAGTATATACACCGTGGTTATTCGGAATTGAACCCCGGTCGCCTATACGGAAAGGATGTTTATCACCCGGTCACATCCGGCTATGATATCCACGGGACAAGGCGTATTCATGGTATCATCATAAACCAGACAAAGCGTATACAGGTTATCATTAATTATTCACAGGACTAGGTCTTTATTATTGTACTATTAAACAGCGAACCTGAAAGTTCATCATTTTACACACACTCCCATACGACGACGACAGAGAACCCGCAGCCTTATACACGTACTAAAACTGATATTTCTGAGGTTCAACGTGAGACCATGTTGAGATCTAAAACTGAAAAAAAATCTTATTCCTAACGTTGATATTTCTCTGCTTGTCATATGCTATTTTTCTCCCATACTTTCTTTGAAAATGAATCCTACTCAATTTTAACTCAAGCTGTAGTTAAAGGCACCACGACAATCCTATGTGACACATGTATACATCTGAGCAGAGCATTTATCGACACTCGCTACGTGCACAAAACTAAAACATAATGAGTTATAGATACATTTTAATAAAAAAAAAATTTTTTTTAGTAAATATGTCATTTTTTGCACGTGTACCAAACTTGATGACATGATGATTGTTTGACATGGATACACTGAGAAATGGGATAAAGTTTGCTTGCTACTTGAATTTCTCACAAAAGTAGCCCCACGCAGTAAAGGATCACTTTTCTATTACCGTATAAATGGCGTGTGAATGTTGATATTAGACAGGATCATACGATCTCTATTGCAGACAATTAAAGCCATAGACTCGCTTGTAGAATATTTGTTTACTTTGTGTCTTTTACATTTTGTATCTGATAAAAAAGAGCCAAACATGTTTATATTACGTATTAGAAAACGATTCAAGCTTTCATATGTGTCGCCTCAAAAATGTTATTCCATAACCGTTTCACGTGTGCAAAGAAAACAAGAAGGGTGTATCATTCTGGACAGGTCTGGGACAAGGAAATCCCACACGAGGAAAGCAATTAATTCCATTCGGTAACTTCTTTTTTCTAACCCTGAACAGGAAGTACGCAAAATGACGTAATGAAACGTGAAGACATACATTTATTATATCGGTATGATTCATGACGTCATTGAATAGAAAAATTACCAAAACAACAGTCAGTAAATAACATGGTCTCAAGGAAATAATTAATTTTCAAAGTGATATGGTGTGGTCCTTTTGTACACTGCTCAAGGTTTTAAAGTATACCATTGGTATACATTGCATGTCCAATCCTTCGGATAAGTTCTCTGTTTATCTGTACGTTCTACAGTAGGTCTTGACTTGTAACATTATCAATATCAGATTTTTTTTAAACTCCTGGAGAATGTCAGTATCATGTAGCTATGATTGATATTAAAATATTACCATCAGGAGTAGAATTACATCAGAACGAGTAAGGTCAGGTTTTGTCCAAGCTTTGTAGTATCAATGTCAGTTTAAAAAAAAACTCATGGAGAATGTTAATATCATGTAGCTATGACTGATATTAAAGTATTACCATCAGGAGTAGAATTACATCAGAACGAGTAAGGTCATGTTTTGTCCAAGCATTGTAGTATCAATGGCAGTTTTTTACAAAAAAACTCATTGAGAATGTTAATATCATGTAGCTATGACTGATATTAAAATATTACCATCAGGAGTAGAATAACGTCCAAGCTGTGTACCTGAGCGAAGTTTGAGAGACAATTCATGATGACCTTATACAATATTCACAGTCCCATTGTACACGCGACTGTCATTGCTACATTATATACCTGGAATTATACCTTTTCATGGTTAAATACCCATCATCCCTGCAGGTCGGAAATTGAGAAAGGAATGAGTTACTGTAAACAGGTGCGTGGATGATTGATCTTATCTATAATTTAGAGATTGAATTTATTGTATAACAATGCCTGTAATTTGTATGGAGATAAAATGCTCTAAATGGTAAAATCGCGTAATTTATAAGAGGCGACGAATGCGGTAACCTCTCTAGAAAAGGGTATCTTCTTTTCATTAGGGACGCTTATACGATCAAAATAAATCCATCTTACTCACTGCAGCACTTTTCTGTCCCTTCTACATGCGTTTTCTTTCCCTAACGGCTTACTTGGCGATACCTGGCTCTGGTGTTGAGAGTGCACCTAAGCGTGTAAGGGTGTGGGTTCTGTCCCCGGAGACAAACTAAGGCATATACATATGGTATTTACTGCTCTCTGCTTTCGTTGTTATATTTTTTAAATGTAACCTCGCGTAAACGTTATCGTTTTCCGTTTATCGCACTAGATGTAACCTCATGTAAACGTTATCGTTTTCCGTTTATCGCACTAGATGTAACCTCCCGTAAACGTTATCGTTTTCCGTTTATCGCACAAGATGTAACATCCCGTAAACGTTATCGTTTTCCGTTTATCGCACTAGATGTAACCTCGTGTAAACATGAAATTTCGTAAATAAAGCACTAGATGTTATTTCATGCAAACGTCACAATATTGTGTACATATCGCTCTAGATGTAACTTTATATAAATGTCATCATTATGCGTATACAGCATTAGATGTAACCCCGTGTAAACGTCATCAGTTTGAGTATATAGAACAAGTTGAAACATCGCGTCAACGACATCAGTTTGTGTACATTTCACTAGAAGGAGCTTCGTGTAAGCGTCACTAGTTTTTGCATTAAGCACTAGATGTAATATCGTGTAAACGTCATCATTTTGTGAATATAACACTGAATTGAGCCTCATGTAAGCGTCACCAGTTTGTGTATATTGCACTACAAGAAACTTCCTGTAAATCGTCACCAGTTTGTGTATACACACTAGACGTAAACTCGTATAAATCGTCACCAGTTTGTGTATACGCACTAGACATAAACTCGTATAAATCGTCACCAGTTTGTGTATACGCATTAGAGGTAACCTCGTTTAACTCGTCACCATTTATTGTATACGCACTGGATGTAATCTCGTGTAAATCGTCTCCATTTAGCGTATGAAACACTAGATGTAACCTCGTGTTAATCGTCACCATTTAGTGTATACGCACTAGATGTAACCTCGTGTAAATCGTCACCATTAAGTGTTTACGCACTAGATGTAACCTCGTGTAAATCCTCACCAGTTTGCGTATATCATCACCATTTTGTGTATGAAGCACTAGATGTACCCTCGTTTAACTCGTCACCAGTTTGTGTATACGCACTTGATTTAACCTCGTGTAAATCGTCGCCATTAAGTGTTTACGCACTAGATGTAACCTCGCTTAAATCGTCACCAGTTTGTGTATGAAGCACTAGATGTACCCTCGTGTAAATGGTCACCATTTAGTGTATACGCACTAAATGTAACCTTGTGTAAATCGTCACCAGTTAGTGAATACGCACTAAATGTAACCTTGTGTAAATCGTCACCAGTTAGTGTATACCCACTAGAAGTAAACTCGTGTTAATCGTCACCATTTAGTGTATGAAGCACTAGATGTAACCTTGTGTAAATCGTCGCCATTTTGTGTATGACGCACTAGATGTAACCTCGTGAAAATCGTCACCATTTAATGTATACGCACTAAATGTAACCTTGTGTAAATCGTCACCAGTTTGTGTATATGCACTAGAAGTAACCTCGTGTAAATCGTCACCAGTTGATGTTTACGCACTAGATGTAACGTCGTGTAAATCGTCACCAGTATGTGTATATCGTCACCATTTGGTGTATACGCACTAGAAGTAGCCTCGTGTTAATCGTCACCAGTTTGTGTATACGCACTTGATTTAACCTTGTGTAAATCGTCACCATTTTGTGTGTACGCACTAGATGTAGCCTCCTGTTAATCGTCACTATTTAGTGTGAAGCACTAGAAGTAACCTCGTGTAAATCGTCACCAGTTTGTGTATACGCACTTGATGTAACCTCGTATAAATCGTCACCATTTTGTGTGTACGCACTAGATGTAACCTCCTGTTAATCGTCACTATTTTGTGTATACGCACTAGCTGTAACCTCGTGTAAATCGTCACCATTTAGTGTATGAAGCACTAGAAGTAACCTTGTGTAAATCGCCACCATTTTGTGTATACGCACTAGATGTTACCTCGTGCAAATCGTCACCAGTTGGTGTATACGCACTAGAAGTAGCCTCGTGTAAATCGTCACCAGTTTGTGTATACGCACTAGATGTAACCTCGTGTAAATCGTCACCATTTAGTGTATGAACCACTAGAAGTAACCTCGTGTAAATCGTCGCCAGTTTGTGTATAAGCACTAGAATTAACCTCGTGTAAATCGTCACCAGTTTTTGTTTTGCGCACTAGATGTAACCTCGTGTAAATCGTCACCATTTAGTGTATGAAGCACTAGAAGTAATCTTGTGTAAATCGTCATCATTTTGTGCATGAAGCACTAGATGTAACCTCGTGTATATCGTCACCATTGAGTGTATGAAGCACTAGATGTAACCTCGTGTAAATCGCCAACAGTTTGTGTATATCGTCACCATTATGTGTATACGCACTAGATGTAACCTCGTGTAAATCGTTACCATTTAGTGTATTCGCACTAGATGTAACCTCGTGTAAATCGTTGCCATTTAGTGTATTCGCACTAGATGTAACCTCGTGTAAATCGTCACCAAATTGTGTACAGTATGAAGCACAATATGTAACCTCGTGTAAATCGTCACCATTTAGTGTATACGCACTAGATGTAACCTTGTGTAAATCGTCACCATTTTGTTCATTAAGCACAAGATGTAACCTCGTGTAAATCGTCACCATTTAGTATATGAAGCACTAGATGTAGGAGATATGAATCAGGTACCCGCTTGTTTATTATCGTATATAACGAACCGTTACACTGTGATTCAATTTGGAAATATCGACAGTAATCAGGCGCGTAATTGAACAGCCATCTCCCTGTGGAGATATCGCCACATCACCGCCCGCCCTAGTCATTCTCCTACAGCTTTCTAAGATTGTAAAATAAATACTCAGCTAATTTAAGCTCTAGATATACGGAAAAGTACCTCATAACATCATTTGGATTACATTTTCACGTCAATTTACTTTGTAGTTTATTTATTTTATCTGCGTGATGAAAGTATTTTCCTGGATATATGTCAAAATGTTACAAACACAGATTTCGAACATTGCTCATGTGTCAAAACTCACAAGATATAATGGAGATAATAAATACAAGAATTCCATCTATTTACCTCGGCATTCTTTCAGAAATGTATTGGTTAAAAGACAAAAAGGAAGCAATATTACGAAACAGAAAACATGGTTTCATTTTAACCAATTTCCAAAGACTCCAATTGACGACTTATAAGTGAAACAATCACCCGGTTTTGTTACATGGACGCGGAGTTATACATAAACTGTTTCTAAATCCTGTGATTTCATTTATAAATGCCCATAAGAATAGAGAGCGCTAAACTACTTCGCATTTATATAACACGTCAATACAGACACATAGATAGTTCGTTGAATTCAATTACATATATTACCACTTCAGAACTGTTAGTACGATACTTGGCGATTTAGACATCTGGTTTACAGGTAAGATTTTTTGTAATCGTTTCGAAAGCACGCGATATTCAAAAGCCTACTTTAGAATGAAAACAGCAAAACTACAATGTCCTAAAATTTTGTTTTAACGTTTCCGTCTACATGGTAACACTTTAGTTGTGCAGCTTTTTTCTCAAGCCTACTTTCGTATTGTTTGTGCGTTATAGTTTGTAAATATCTACTTACCTTGACATGCCCTGATTCGCTCGTCGACTTATAAATCCCCATGTTACACATACCGCCAGCACGCACCCGTGTATCTGCCGCATCACAAACTACTCTACGGAATACAGCAGCTGTGGATATCCAGTCATGTCTGCCCATTTACTAATTCAGGTATATAGATTTTTCATAACAAAGCTAATGTCCCGTGACTTTCTAAAACGCTTGGCATACATCTATAACGTTCCGATGTCATCGGTCCTTCCTTCAGATTAGGGAAGGTGACTCAACGGTCCAATCATTGGGGAGTTTGGGTCTAGTAATTAAAACGGTACAGACGCCGTCTCGATACTTGTTGGGTACGTACGCTTTAAACTAGAGTGTTACATTTCCTGTTAAACGTTTAGTGTAGCTGTACTGTACTATATACCACAACAATAACACGCCCGTGCTAATATACTGTGCTGTGGCTAATTTCGTTGTCACTATTTTTAGGTTAAAATCTGGAAAATAGCTTAGGTGTTAACGGAATGAGCTGTTTTAAGATGGGGAATTACTCCTTTCTTTCACACGTTGCTTCGCTTTTATACAGACACGCAAATACTACATGAACAAACTAATGAATTCTACATATAGACAAACGAATTCTGAACAATCACACGCACACAGACTGAACATAACTAAATATTTGCAAATCATAACCAAACGTTTGTGAATTTGCATATACAGAAATATTCCACATAGACACACTCTAAACACAGACAACAGCCATTACACATACAAAGCAATCTATGAATATAAGTGAGTGATATTTTTATAAAGACAACAAGCATATTGCAAATAAATAAACATTGAATATAGACAGCAAACATTGTAGATATACCTGGGGGAAAAATCAAAAACTGTGCACATAAACAACCAAATTCGACACAGATTCACTGTAACATTCTCTGAAAGTAGAAAACATTATCTGAACATCTGAAGATAGCCAAAATATCTGAGGATAGCCAACTATCTCTGAACATAGCCAAAATATCTGAGGATAGCCAACTATCTCTGAACATAGACAAAATATCTGAGGATAGCCACCTATCTCTGAACGTAGCCAAAATATCTGAGGATAGCCAACTATCTATGAACATAGCAAAAATATCTGAGGATAGCCACCTATCTCTGAACATAGCCAAAATATCCGAGGATAGCCACCTATCTCTGAACATAGCCAAAATATCTGAGGATAGCCAACTAACTCTGAACATAGCCAAAATATCTGAGGATACCCAACTATCACTGAACATAGCCAAAATATCTGAGGACAGCCAACTATCTCTGAACATAGCCAAAATATCTGAGGATAGTCAACTATCTCTGAACGTAGCCAAAATATCTGAGGATAGCCAACTATCTCTGAACATAGACAACAAATGCTTAAAATAGCCAATAATTTCTGAATATAAACAGAATTCTCTAAACATCTTAACAATGAAACCAATCTCCGAACATACAACAATCTCTGAACAGACGCAACAAACCCTAAACATGGACAATACTATCTTTACAAAGAAAGCAATATCTTAGCAAAGACAAATTTTGAATGTACTTGAACAAACTCTGCACATAAAGATCTTTGCACATAGCCAAACAAACCGAACGCAAACAAAGCGCATTACACATGAACAACTATCTTTATATATATACCAGAATCTCTGAACTAAGAAAACAATTTCTGAGCATGGACGACTACATGTATGACTGAACATAGAAAACCATCTCTTGACACAAGCAAGCGATCCTTCAAGACGGACATCTCTGAATATAAGCAAAACATTCTGAACGGATAAACAAACTGCACAAAACCAGACTAACAGACAAAATAACATTAAAGATAAGTACGGCTTGAGACAAACAATATGTCAAAACATTAAGAAAATAACTGTTTACAAAGTAAACGAATCTACCCCATACTTATAAAGGCACCGTGGCTAATTTGTGACCGAATGCAGTCTCCAAATAATTCGTGATTAACGGAAGCCAGGAAATACTTCGGTGAGTCAGAATGTCCGGATTAGCAAAGCTGCATTGTATGCACTGCCAGATGGGTTTCCAGACAAATTTGACACAGAGCCATTTCAAATCGTTTTCTGTTTTTGCAAATCAAATACAGGCTTATGTTACGATTCGTATTCGTTTAGTAAACTCCCAGAACAAAGAACAGATCTCAAAATAAGGGTGTAAATAGGTTAGGCGTGTGTTTTGTCCTGCATGCAAATGCCACAAGTCTGGCTCTTGTGTACAAAATCCAAGCGCATTTAATCTATTTCAGAAGTTCTCAAACACTCTCCTTTCTCGTATTTGATTAAAAACTGACAGCAAGCAACGTAATTGATAAAATCAAAGTTCAATCACTAGTGACGTCAGTATATTATGTTTATCTTATATTCAGTTAAAACGCGTAGCTATTTTGCAATTAACAATGAATGTTTAGTTTTGATGGTGGATGTTATGTGATTTAGACGGGGAAAACGATTTTATCCTTGAAACGATTTTTTTTTTTTTATTTCATATCACATCATTTACCATCACGAAATTCCATAACAGTATTACTGTATAATTCAAGAATAGAATTTCAGGAAAAACTAAGGTTCCTAATGAAATTAATTTTTATGACAGGTGCTCGGTAAAAAAACCTTTTTTGCAGATTCTTAATTGTTAACTTGCTTGTTTTTAGGAGTTTAATTTCCTCGTTACAGCTGAGGTCATACCAGAATAGGTGCCTAGGGAGACACTGACAAAAAGACAAAGAAGGGAAGTGAGAAAAGAAAGCTATTGATTCAAAAATGTAGCAATGATAACAGAAGATCAATGGTGGGTTCTTCACAGAGGAAACCCTACGATTCTGCAGGGTTGGAGGGCACACTTTTCGCCACTTATAACATCATGTAGTGAGACAAAACTGAGCTATTTCTTTCCCTGAACATGCAGGGGTGTTCACAACCGCACGGCTGGGCCTAAGTAGAACAATCAAGGTAAAGTGACATACACACGAATATACTGACCTTAGCAATGTTTGTATGTTAAAAGAGTACCAAACATTTAACAAACATTTCAAATATTCATAAATCAAATGTTTACCTTATAACTGAATAGAAAACAATGATAGCATAATACAACGGTTCTATTTAGTGGATTCACATTCACCAGAAAGTCGGTCTACATGTACATTCATTTGACGAAGACCAGACAAACTATGTTAAGGCACATCATGACGGCTTCGAGTACGTTGCGGGAAGCCATTTGCTATAGGTAGATGATGGTACTCCATATCCATTATACCTCTATAAAACCCGAACATATGGTGTTCAACAGACGACGATCATGATCATCGACCGCTCTTTAACATCCTATGAGATGTTCTGTTTTATAAGAACAAGTCAGTTACTTAAGGAATGACCAAGATTTTGTTTTGGTATATTCCGTATATATACCAAAACAAAATCTTGGGCATTCTTTATAATCTAATTTAAAAAAAGTAGACAAACACGTTGTAAATGCACAGTTAAAGATTTATTTAATTTTTACATAAACTAAACAAATGCGTTAAAAAATGCTGCGATGTAATTTTGCATTCTGAAGTGTAAAAAGTAGTTCCGTCATCAGTTGTTTTTCTTTTTAGGTATATACGATATATACCAAAAACATTTATGGGGGAGATAGGCAAAATTAAATTATTTGTGTTTGTCTTTATTTTGAAGACTTTCTCACCGAATGTCCACTGTCGGAGTGTAACGTTTGTGTTTTAATTATGCATGTTCTGTACAGAAATGTTAGAAAGACAACATAAGTTGGTCTGTGGATGACAAAGACATCAAACTGTTTTATCAAAGTCCTAGTAACTTATATTTTATAATCTGAAAGATAACCGTCATAAAATGTATAGATGGAAACTCTTTCAAAACATATTACCAAATAAAGTACTGCTAAATCAGTGGAAAATCGAGGATAATAATAATTTATGTCACATTTGTAATGTCACAGAGGATTATAGACATTACTTTATTGAATGTGACTATTTGAGTATATATTGGGCACGAATAACAAAACTATTTAAAGGTGTTGGATATACAGTAAATATGCAAAATCTAAAATACATTGTAGTTGGTTACAAAATTAACTGTAAAAGTTACACAGAGGTCAATATTTTACTTACTATAATTGATACACCATTTATAAAGTATACCATATTAGCGAACAGAAACAGAAAGGAATCAATTTGTTATCCCAATTTAAGTATGAATTAAAAATGTTACATACCAAATATAAGAATAATAGGAAAAGTGCAATCAATTATTTCATCAAAAACATATGAATTTATATATAAATTAATGTATATAGACAGAGTGATAGATGTATGGCATGACTTGAATTAAAAATGTTACATACAAAATATTAGAATAAGAGGAAAAGTACAATCAAGTATTTCATGGAAAAAATATGAACTTACATATAATGTATATGGTATAAATGAATGAATAGTTGGATATGTGAATGGATAGATTTATAGATGAATGGAATGAAAGATGAAGATGAACAAATGGACAAAGTAATGAGTAAATGTAACATGTACTTGAAATTATGAATAGATAAATAAATAAAAAGGACAACAAGCATTATGATGAACATTTCAATCAAGACAGCTCATTACAATGACCAACACAGTGGTTTTTTTTAAATGGATAACTTTTTATAATCTATCTAAATACTAAATATAATGGTATATTTATTTTTGTTTATCTTTTATTTCGATCTCTTTATATAATAAATTGTTATTGTTGTATTCAAATATTGGATATATTATTTAAATGAAACATATCAAAACATATTTTTTATTTCTTTATTTGCTATATATTATTATATTATTTCATTAATAACCTATGTGATTTAAAACATACTTCACATTATTATCATTATAGGTATTGGAAAACATAATTAAGTATAAAGAAAAGGAATGCCAAAATATATCATGTTCTCGTAATGCATAATATGATATATATATTATATAGAATAACGCTACAAAAAATAAAAATAAAAATAAAAACAAAACAAAAATATAAAGAAAGTTTTTTTTATGGAAAATATATATTCATAATGGTATTTATATAATTATTATTTACTTGGCAAAAGCAATCATAAACAAATAATAATGAAAACGCACACTGTCACGGTATTGTTATTGATGATGCTGAATGATTAACACTGAGTGCAAAAAAAAAACACAAAAAAACGGCCTAGTAACTATGTTAGTGTTCATGCCTAGAGTAAAACTGGTCTAATTAACAGTATTGAGACAATGCAAGATTTTAAGATTTCCTTCAACCACTTCGTCAGTCTTATGTGTACAAAGACACGTGCAGACACGTCACAGGTCAAGTGAACACCACGAACATGCACTTCCGACATGCACTCTTTTAAACTATCAAGACTTTGGTTTTGTTGCGTTAATATTTCTTTACTCTTCATTTAGTTACTCTAAAATATCTTCTCATTTCCTTAACTGAATAATTAATGGAAATACATGTAGTTAACCGCCATACCTCTTGATATATTCCTTCACATCGAGTCTTTCTGCAATGTCTTCGTGGTTCAGTAAGCCACATCACAGAAGCTAGAGTTAGCGAATCGCTGTATATGGCCTTGATTAATCAACCAATACATGTTCCGCGTTTCATTTGCAATCGGTAATTTCGGTTGAAATCAATTTTACTGCAGATTGCAAATGCATACCATACCTTTCCACTTTGAGTTTTTTTTATTATACCTGTCTGAAAGTGCGTATTGCACAATCTGTGAACTGGTTCGAGTGAGTATAGATCGTATAATGTCGTATATATTAATGTAAAATCGATACTACTGGTGTTAATTGTTGAATGTTAAGGATGCACGTACAGACACGTCACAGGTTAAGTGAACACCACGAACATGCACTTCCGACATGCACTCTTTTAAACTATCACGACTTTGGTTTTGTTGTGACTGCCAAACAGTAATTCATTAAATCGATTTAATCTCAAATGCGTAAATTATTCAAACTTCAGTGCTTCTGTAGAGTGAGCGTCGAGGCCTTTACATACAAAGTAACGGGTTTACCTATATCGTCCTTCTGTAGAGAACCCTCGACCCCATTGTACTTTTAAACAGCCAACTTGTGATGGGGTAATTAAATATGTATAGGGTACTACCATGTCACGATGTTGACATACAGATTAGATTTTAATAGTTCTAGACATTTTAAAATCCCGGTACACGTGTATGTCAAGACGGCATCTTACAAACGACCGCTCCCCACCACTCGTCTACATCTCATAGACTTATGGTTTACTGGCCTCGACTACATTTTGTGTGCTAGTTTTGCCCTTCTACTCGTCAGAATATACGTATTTTAGCGTTATACAGTCAGAGGATGGGTTTTAGTAAAACATGTTTAGGAAGAATTTGGTACCTCCGGGACCAGGTCTATTTACCAGGTTTAAGTACCTCCGGGACCAGGTCTAGTAACACTACACATACCTCGAGGACCAGGGGACTGTTCGTTTATGTGGAACAACCGGTTTGTCCGTTTTTAAATGTAACAATTTCGGGTATAAATCCTGGCAGACCTGCATATGTTCATGCAGGCAATGCAAGGCTTTGTCAAGGCTCGCCTGAAAGCAGCATCAGATCACCTGGTCCGACCTTATTTAATAAACGAACAACTGTGGTCCGACCGGTCCAACCGGTTCAACGAAAACGGCCCATGTCTACCAGGTCTAGTCAGTACACCACACGTAACAAGATGGCGGTGGTAAGTTTTCACCTTCTATAATCTAAATACCCAGTTGGGACATAATCCGTCGTTCTCATTGAAGATTATATAACCGAACGAACTGAGACGTTTTTAAAAAAAAAATCCGTTAATAAGCAATTGGGTCAATAACTGTAAAAGATAAATTTTTGCGTGGGATAAATGTTCGCTTGGGGAGATGTTTGCGTTATGGCCCTTTAAACTGACTACGATGTGGAACTGTTCGCGTTATGACCCTTTAAACTGACTTCGATGTGAAACTGTTCGCGTTATGACCCTTTAAACTGACTACGATGTGGAACTGTTCGCGTTATGACCCTTTAAACTGACTACGATGTGGAACTGTTCGCGTTATGACCCTTTTAACTGACTACGATGTGGAAATGTTTGCGTTATGACCCTTTAAACTGACTACGATGTGGAACTGTTCGCGTTATGACCCTTTAAACTGACCTCGATGTTGAACTGTTCGCGTTATGACCCTTTTAACTGACTACGATGTGGAAATGTTTGCGTTATGACCCTTTAAACTGACTACGATGTGGAACTGTTCGCGTTAACAATGATTCTGAAATCTGTATATTCTGCATTTCTTAAAAATATATTATATATTAACAAATATTCGAATGGGGATATTTTCGAATAAAATTAACTCCGACGCAAAAAATGCAACCATTTCAACACGGCGAAAACTACCGCTTTTACATTGTGTTTAAGAATAGACAGTCTCTAGTGGTTTTATAATGGATTGTTGCAATAAATTGTTGGGGAAATTCACAAATCTAATTACTCTCAAAGTGTTATTAAACATGTAAATCTGTAATCGCAATTTAACTGCAAAATGCAATCAATTGAAAAAATCCACATACTAATATAATTCAACTTACGCCCACTCTCTAATTTGATTGAAGAAAAAACTATGAGACAATATTAAGTCAATGGAAAACTGTAAAATAAACATTATTCCGAGATCAATCTAATGTGCATCAAAATCGCGTTATACAAATTGTATACGAGAACAATACGTGTTCTCGCATGACTAAAGTTCCCTCTACACACAGACACGCACGAGTGACTTATAATTGTTAGATTCATTACCAGTGGGTTGTTCAATAGCTAATAAACATAAAAACCTGTATTTATTACTAAATGCCGAAAGGGATTCATGGATAATTTAACGGACAAAGTAACAGCTGCTTCGTGAATAATCCAGCAGAACTCTGCGCACGATGATCTCCACTTTGAAGTAGATTTAATCCAACAGACACTTGCTGATGAATAACAAACAAGTGATGCTATTATTACGCACTAATAATAAGACTATAAGGTTAAACAGACACCAGTGCTGGCTTTGGTTGTTTTAACCCCCCTTCTCTGAGTTTTCTATATCAGGATGGTTGCAGTGTAAATGCCGTTATTTGTAAGCTTTCACGTTCGTTCTCTGTTAAAAATCTAGTACTTAGTAAGTTTATTACCGTTATTGAATCATTTCTGATCATGTACGCCGGACTTAAATATGCAATAATAACTATATTCAGCAACATAGCCTTACTGTTAGAATCATTCAGAATAATGTTTAATTAGTCATTTCATGTGTTGTTCCTGTTTTTATGACGGGACTGACTGACAAATACCCAAACTTCACTTAATTATCACGTGGACATGAACATCATTTTCATATACAGTAAAACCTCGTAATACTGCCCCCATTTGTCAAAATCGTGTTAAAGGGGGTTTGGCGATAAAGTAAGTGAAATGAATGAAGAATCTCTCAATAAAACGAGAAAATGGGAATTTGAAATGAGCTTGCAGTAAACGAAGTGGGTAATAAAACGAGGGGCATTATATCAAATATTTGCTTATTTGTCAAATAAGCGAAACTATGGAGTTTTTGAAAGAATGTATTTTGCTCTAATGCTTAAATATCTTGACGTTGTTATAATGCAACGATATACCAAGGGTGTGGTAAGACAAAAAGTACCCAACAATCTATTCTGTGAAAAATAAAGTGGTAAGTCCATTCTCACTACGACTTGTTTTTGGCCTTACTCCATTACATAACCAATCAATTTTGTAACTGATATCAATATAATTATCCATCTGACCAGGCACTGAACCTCATCAAATATCTACCTGTCGTTGGTTGATTAAATGTCGATATCTGATACACGTCAGCGAACTTTGTTTATTCCGTGTAAATCGCATTATTGTCACACTACAGACCGCTGGAGACAGATAACATCTCGATAAAATGCAGCCCGGGAAAGCATGTTGATATCGGGACCTGGCTGTATCCGGGGATGGAAGCGAACCTGGTAAATCATTTCCCAGGAGTGCCACACGGAGTTCCCAGTACGGACTGCTAAAACATAATAAACCTATATATCATTGATCTGCAGTTGTTGACTGTTTATCAGCAGAAATGCATGTACGTACGTAAAGGTTAAGTCGTTGTAATCGTCAACCTAACAAAGCCAAGGTTTTACGGCTGTATATGTGTCGGAGAGATACGTAGGTAAGGTCAATGTCCCAAACAAACTTTTCTCTAGTACATCAAGAGAAAGTTAACGTCATGACTGCGACCAAGGCGGGCTGTTTCAGACACCGTTCCAGAATACGAATAAACATACCCGTCTCTTACTTGATTAAGAGGTCTTTATGATATATTGGTACGGGATCAAATGAGAAATATGTAGAACAGGAGATAAGCATACCACGCTCGTACAGGGGTCGAACCATGGACATCTGCGTAGAAGGTCAGTGGAATAATTCGAATACACACTTTGTCACTTTCAGGAGGAAGTCTATCAGTAATAAGATTTTAAAAAGTATTGAAACATCTCCGAAAAAAGTTTGATTCCTCCCCCTGCCTACGATTCATACTGTAGCTATGGTTGCTATGGTCACATAAACAATGGATGTGCTATATTTACATGAGAGAATTTCATGTGGTAATCGAACTATGATAAAAAGCTTAGGTAACAAAAGTCACTGGTTATGTAATAATGTAAAAACTACTTTGGGTTCCGTCGATTTCTCTCACAAGCGATTTGTGTTTGAAAATGAATAAAGTTTTTCCTAAAGTTAACACTTAACTTCATTTTAAGTGGTAGGGAGGTTATCAAATTGCTCACTGAGTACATGTTTGGATTTCAACAGTAAGAGCTTCAGCTCCTGAATTTATTTGACCAATGTTTTAAAAATAATCCCAATCTTATTTACAATGTAAACCATATTTTCAATACAAGCGTGTGGTGGGTTATTACTAACGATACAGCGAAGACATTTAATAGTACATTATAAGGTATATTATGTAACTTCGTAACACACTATTCACCAGTTATAATACCAATCAATATTTCAATAACCATTATCATTATGATGAATACTTGAAAGAAACAGTGAAGTTCGTGCGCTCATTGCAAAACAATTATGGTTGATGATTATTTTTTTAAACTCTAAAACTCTATTCATCGAGGATAGATTTGCCGATCGAAGCTCACAACATCCCGGAACAGGCACTATGTATTGGCAGGAAGCATCACTGTTTATATTAGCATGCATAGACAGCAACAAGAATACATTTTAAAACTTCAAACAGACCATCGGCAATATTTAACTCCAGAAACAAGGGCATGCAAATTGATTTTCCTGTAAAATAATCTGGTAAAATACATCACTGCCTCGTGTTCGTTAAGGTTGCTTCATGTAATGTAATGTATTGCAATGATGTCCACTGAACGTAATAGATTGGTGACCATTGTACGTAATAGATTGGTGACCATTGTACGTAATATATTGATGCCCACTGTACAAAGTCATAAATTGATGCCCACTGTAAGTTATTTCTTTATGCCCACTGTACATATAACATTAATGCCAACTGTCATTGAAACCCACTTGTATGCGATACAATAATGAGGTACTAAGTACTGTACCTTAGAATGCTATACACGGTTCATAACATAGCCGTGCTTACAGTATATCACAATAAGACGTCTTGTCGCTCATAGAACACAGTTTCCTTATTATACCAACTAAATAACAGGCCCAGATCGATTCTCTTCCGTTTATTTATGCATTCTGAATCGTATTAACGACCCTGTCCTGTCCCTGCGACAATTGAAACCATTACTATCGGTATTCTAAAGGCCATTAGTCATGTTCGGTTGATTCCTCGTTACAATTTTTCAAACATGATTATATTTCTACCTGTGTTTTCGATTGCTGCGTTTAATTGCGTTTGTTTTCGTTCCCGAGCGACAAGGTGCGTCCCTTATGTATATTAATGTTGGTCAGAGATTCCGATAACTGATTACTGCAGACTTCGTGTTCCAGCATCAATATTAATGCTGGTAGGTATATAGCGTTATAGATCATCATATAAGCTGCTTGCTTACCTTTATGTCAATATACATACATGGATTGTCCATTCTTTTGACCTTCAATACATCGGATGAGTCCTAAATGGCGAAATGGCAATATGGCACAGTAAAACGTTTACTTTGCTAAGCGTTTTACATCTACAAAGAAGATTTTTAAATATTTGAGTCCTTACTTCGATTCTAGTGGTTCTTTTACGCAACAAGATGGTTGACATGGTGGACTATCTTTGTGGACTACCAGTCCCCCTAGGAAAGGTAAAGCCCTGTAGGTGGACTATCAGTCCCCCTAGGACAGGTGAAGCCCTGTAGGTGGACTATCAGTCCCCCTAGGAAAGTTGAAGCCCTGTAGGTGGACTTTCAGTCCCCCTAGGAAAGTTGAAGCCCTGTAGGTGGACTACCAGTCCCCCTAGGAAAGGTGAAGCCCTGTAGGTGGACAATCAGTCCCCATAGGTCAGGTGAAGCCCTGTAGGTGGACAATCAGTCCCCATAGGACAGGTGAAGCCCTGTAGGTGGACTGCCAGTCCCCCTATAAAAGGTAAAGCCCTGTAGGTGGACTTTCAGTCCCCCTAGGAAAGGTGAAGCCCTGTAGGTGGACTATCAGTCCCCCTAGGACAGGTGAAGCCCTGTCGGTGGACTATCAGTCCCCCTCGGAAAGGTGAAGCCCTGTAGGTGGCCTATCAGTCCCCCTAGGAAAAGTGAAGCCCTGTAGGTGGATAATCAGTCCCCATAGGACAGGGGAAGCCCTGCAGGTGGACTATCAGTCCCCCTGTGACAGGTGAAGCCCTGTAGGGGGCCTATCAGTCCCCCTAGGACAGTTGAAGCCCTGTAGGTGGACTACCAGTCCCCCCAGGACAGGTGAAGCCCTGTTGGTGGACTGCCAGTCCCCCCATAAAAGGTAAAGCCCTGTAGGTGGACTACCAGTCCCCCTAAGAAAGGTGAAGCCCTGTAGATGGACTATCAGTCCCCCTAAGACAGGTGAAGCCCTGTAGGGGGCCTATCAGTCCCCCTAGGAAAGGGGAAGCCCTGTAGGTGGACTACCAGTCCCCCTAAGAAAGGTGAAACCCTTTAGGTTGAAAATCAGTTCCCATAAGTCAGGTGAAGCCCTGTAGGTGGCCTTTCAGTCCCCCTAGGAAAGGGGAAGCCCTGTAGGTGGACTACCAGTCCCCCTAAGAAAGGTGAAGCCCTGTAGGTGGACCATCAGTCCCCATAGGACAGGTGAAGCCCTATAGGTGGACTGCCAGTCCCCCTAGAAAAGGTAAAGCCCTGTAGGAGGACTATCAGTCCCCCTAGGAAAGGTGAAGCCCTGTAGGTGGACTACCATTTACTAATATTTACATTTGCCCCCGCGCCGTCCCATTACAACAGTGTTAGAGGGCAAGTATAATTATATAGGCTATAATTACAACTGCTCGACTATAATTACAACTGCCTGTTTCAGGTGTAGGGATATGTAAACAAACAAAATGGCCGCCTGAAA